>NC_044495.1:21049710-21284710 GCF_902362185.1 Chanos chanos
CAAAACATTTTTTTGAAGTACATTAAGTATACAGCTGCTCATCCTTCAGTAAAACATGCTGTTTCAGGACCGTGTCGGTGTTGATCTGCAGATAATGGATTGTTTTGGATGGATATTTATGCATGCTCAGGCTGAGAGGTTTGTGCTCCCCTCTGCCTCTAACAGGTTCCTGTGTACTGATAGAGTACTCACCCCTGAACTCTTCCTTGGATGCCAATGAACCAGTTTTGTCTTTGTGTATTTTCCCAGAGAAAGTATCAGTAACAGCACTACAAAACTGTTGTACTGTGAAGGAGACAGATGCCCAGACAGTGTAAGGGGCAAGTGTGTTTGTGTGTGTGTGTGTGTGTGTGTGTGTGTCCTCTCCTGCCCTTGTGCATGTGTATGAGAAGTGCTGTCTTCCGAGCTCTCTGAGAGTCCTTTCCATGTGAGCTGCTCTTTCATTAGTGAGAACACCGTTGATATTCCACACACACTGATGCAGTAGAGATGTATGTCGTGGCAGACGGCCTGAGCACCAACCTACGGGCCCTGTGTACACACACTGAGAACTCTGCACTGTCACCCTATGACACTGCTACTTCATGTATTATGTAGGACCAACCTTTAATGCATTTCAGTCAAACACCCATCCTCCAGTGCTCAGGTACTGTACCAGAGCTCCTATGAGACCTGGTAAAGTAAAAATGTGTGTTTTAAATGCATGTTTCTTCTGAATGTCACTGAATAACCCCATCTGCTCTGCACCCACTGCCCATGTCTATCTCCTAAGGCATTAGACTACTGTAGTAGTGGTTAAAAATTTAAGTTTTTCTAAGTTGTGAATTTCACAGGGGAAAAATAAACAGTTTATGTCACTGTGAAATGAAGGGAAGGGGAAAGTGGAATTTGATTATTACTCTGTTGATATTCTTTGACTAAACAGAGGACACACTATTCTTTTTTTTTTTTTTTTTGTGAACGGCTTTTTATTAGGAAACACGGCAACTAACACTGGGAATAAAACCAATCATTAAAGACAAAGATACCGTCAATGTACGGGTAGAGGTTAGAAGAAAATGTACAAAGAATATACATTAATACATATTACAAGTCTGCATTTACATACTGCACAGACAAAATTTAGTCAGAACACCAAGGAGGTAGTAGTAGTGCTATCAAAAAGGATTACAGAATTGTCTCATAAGACTAATAATAGACATCCAAGCATCAATAGTTTTAGACTTTGCCCCATGTAATCTGGCACATGGCCTCTCATTTGTTGCAATAGAGATCATATTACTAATCCATACATTAAATAAAGGTAAAGTAGGAGTAAACTATAACTGCGATATACTTTCTTTTGCTGCTGTAAGAGCCGCAAGGAAGGACACACTATTCTTGATATTCATGCTCCAGTTCTGATAGTCCAGGTCTACTTTGTGATTAACAGTGTGAGGACAGAAGAATGATGACATAACTCAATGCCGTCTGACAAAAAGACATAGCCAAATAAATTCCAGACATGCGGTGGCTAAATATTGTCACTGAGAAAGCCGCTGCTGAATCCTTACACCAAAGAAGGAAGAGGGAGACACAAAGAAGAAAGAGTCTGCCTTGTCCTCAGTGTAGGACAGTTTCACTATAAGACTTGACTGCTAAAATGCTTTCATTAATAATGATAGAGGTGCCCAACAACCTGGTCTAATTTACATACAGTTTTGTCAGTAGTTTAGCAGCTTCCTTCTCCTTATGCTCAATGCCAATGCTACAGCAGCCGTAAAAACGTGACTGTGAGTTGATGGGTTTTTCTTTTTTTTTTTTGGTGTATTTATCTAAAGCTGCAGGTTTTTTGTGAGGATTTTTTATAACATTGTTTCTGGCATCAGTGATAAAAATTTTCCCTCCACTCACTCTTCCCCTGGGAATGTGTAAAGATACCACAGCGCCATCTATTGAAATTGTAAGGGAGCTGTACAGAGTGTCTGAAAAGGCAGAACCTCAGTCTTTGTCTGAATCCGTATAATGTAGCCTAAATTAAGTCAAGAGAGTCCATGATTCAGTTGTCGTTTAAGAGGACCAATTCCCATCCTGTAGTGTTCTAGTCATCTCTGACATTCCTGCTCAATTCTCTCCTCTCTTCCCCATCTATCCCTCTCTTCATTCATACTTTCCCTCTGTCCCAGTGTCTTAACATACACAGCATGAGGAAGACTACTAGTCAGAGAGATCACACTCTCCTGTCTGTGACCATCTCTCAACCCCACCATACTGAATCAACACATACAGAGCAGAGATATAACAACACCATAACATTTCCAGCCAATCACCAACCAGCTCTGGGACAGCGCTCACAGCAATGAACCAATGACAAACAATCTTTCCTTAATACAATAAAATCATTGATCATATGCCTCCTGTCAACGCAGCAGCAGACAAATATGGAGACGTTTATTTTTATTCCTCAGTAATGGGCCCTACTTGGCGTCCAGCTGAAATCTGATTTGCTTTTCCCTGGTGCCTTTCATCCAGTTTTTATCAGTGCCTCTGTGTGATCGATTGTTGTAACAAATCCAAAGTCCAGTGAAATAATGAAGTTTACTCACATTTGTAAAATACAGCTGGAAAGCTCAGACGTAGCATTTTAGCACTTAGAATTCCCTCATTCTCTAATCATGTGGCTTTGAAGCAGGTTGCACATTCAGAGATTCCTCCCATTCCTCTCTCGCTCTCACTTTTGTTCTGGTGTAAAGCTCACCGCAGTGGTAAAAGTCTCTGGGCAGAAAAATGTTCCCAGTCTAAAAAGGGTCAAAAGGTATTACATGTCATGTATGTAATGTTTTGCAGTTATAAACCAGGCTAAGAACAAATAAGCAGACATTTATTATCACTGCCAAACACCTACAGTTTTCATTCTACACTTATAGCCTGGTGTATGTGAGTCTTCTAGGGTGAACAGGGTATTCAGATATGTTGGAGTCCTATACAAAAAGATCAATGTGTTTCAGTAGGCATTTACATATAGATCAATGGATACTTGACTAAAATGTGTCACAGTGCTCTGATGGCCTCTCAGAGCTCCATATGCACATGAAGACCACTGACAGAGGAGCAGTGTTTTGTCACAGGCTGAGGCACAACTGAAGTGCATTATGTGTACATTTTACAGAATTTCTAAGTATCAATAAGGCAGACTGAACTCTCTGGTTTAAGGGGGTGCTTTGTACCAAAAGATCCTCTGTTAAGGTAGTCTGGTAAGTCTCAGCTCTTGCTGCATCCTACCAACAGAGACCCTTGTCCATCATCTCACTGATGCCCCTGCTACTTCACTTCACCTGTTAATATTTAGCAGTATGGTCATTTTCTGACATGTAGATATGGGTTTACTGTGAGTGTATGACACAAGCTGTTTTTTCAGGATTCCTGCCAGGTCAGCAAAACAGAAAATCCTAAGAACTTCACAGAGATGATATATGGACAAGAGACTCTTTCAGCACCATGTCTGTGTGTGTGCAAGACTGAAGTACATCTCTCTAATTGAACATGCTTTCTGTAAGACAGGGCATGCTTTCAATCCCTTCATCTCGCTTCAATGACTCCAAGCATTGAGGGGGTGCCTAGGCAGTTTAAAGCAAATCTTGGGAAAACTACTGGAAGCCTCCACATGGGTTATGGCCAACTTTTTTCGCTGGATTTTGCAGATTTGTCTGGTTGGTGTTAGACTTGTTCTGTAGTTCAGAGGTGGGCTTTTTTTTTCTTTAGCTTCCTTCTGATTAATTAACTAGAACTGTGTGAATGCTCAGCTGTTTAAGAACCCATCAAGTCAAAACTCTGCAAGCTACACTTTTGAAACAGTTTTGGTGATTGAACACACACACACACACACACACACACAAACACACACACACCACACACACTCCTCTCCATCACTTTTCTTTAATCTGAGAAGTCTAAAATGGCAAGGGCAAATTCCAAAAATAGAGAGAATTAATTATACTATACACATACAGGTCCCAGCTGAAAGTGTGTGGTTGCTTGTGAAAATGACTTTTTGAGGGAAGCAAGATTCTATAACTGACAACATGTCTCAAATAAGGCTGTTTTATCTTTCCAACATTAAATTGGTCTTCCTTTTCTTATTAAACTGTGAATTGAAATGAAGTTTGTGTGGATACAGTGGGAAATACTCTGACGGTCTCTGCCACCAAAATTAATCTCAGAACTTGTGTGGCAGGACTGAACAAAAAATGCACATATCTAGATGAATAGATAAAGACTGATGTGCTGCTAGTTAAATGACAGGATTTCATTGATCCCTCAAGTTGCTGTTTGAAAATTCTTGTTGAGTTTGGAGAATTTTCCTTTTCAGTGAGGATTACAAAAAAAAAACACAAGCCCTCTGAGTTGTATTTAAATCAAAACAGTGGTTTGGGTGGGACTCTATTCTTTCTAAATATCTGAAGGCTTTACTGAGGTTGTCTTGCAAATGCCCTTTATAGACACTTTGGGTATATATATATATATATATATATATATATATATATATATATATATATTAAAAGGGGCCAAATAGCGGCGAACGCTGCCGTCCTAATAACAAGAAAACAAGGACCCCTTAGTGAAGTCCAAATGATTGCCTCATTCAAATTTAAATTATTTAATGTTTTTGCTTGATTATCTTTGATTGTACTGTAAAATTGTATTGATGCTAATGTTAAACTTGCTTTACTCACTCAGTAGCCTCTGAAGAAAATAAAAAAATTCAAAACAGAAAAACAACTGTCTTTTATATATTCAGAATTACATTTATATATTCGGAATTACACTTATATATTTGGAATTACATCTATATATTCAGACTTATATTTGTTTATTTAGACTTACATTTATATATTCAGGAATGATATTTATATATTCAGACTTACATTTATATATTTCGTATTTGGCCCCTCAGAATGCTTGCACAGTTTATGCACGTGTGTGTGTGTGTGTGTGTGTGTGTGCGCATACTATATCCTCATTTATTACTAGACATGAACATTGGAACTGAGTGGGAGCAATGGGCTCTGGACTATTTCCTTTAGTTGATAAATGTCCAATAATGTTGAGAGACCAACAGAAGAAATGCAAGTGAAACAGGAGTAGAGAGAAAGAGAGTAAAGCAGAGATGAGCCATGGACAACGAATATGTTTTGTTTGGTAATTAACCCAGTAGTTTAAATGACTTCACGCTGTAAAGGGCCTGTTTCTATGCACTAAAGCCTAGTCCTCTACTCAGATTCAGCACACACAGTCTGTCAGTGTGCTGTAATAATGGCTTGCACTTGACTATAGCTACTAATGCCTCACAGGAACAGAGAAACAGCAACTGTGCAGGTCTTTTATGTGCCCTAAAGTCAAGGATGTGACATTTAAAGCAGAGAAAGGTCATGCACAGCTCTTTTAGATGTCCTTACGCTGTATTCACACTTTTTAGAGAGTTAGAACCGCTGCAAGACGTAAGATGGTTCTGCAGTCAGAATCAGTCAGTGTCTTTCCCACCCTTTATACTCCAATAAGGCTTTTCCCAGTCTGTAGAGGCCATTTTATTTCTCTCGTAATATAAATAACAGAAATCACACCAATAGTTACATCAAGTCAAATACACACTCAAGTTTAAACTGTGTGCTTACTTGACATTCATTATCATGTTTATCTAGATTACAATACTGAACCATCCTTGATTTGTTGTACCTCACGAGTCAGCAGTAGAACACAGAGTGGTAGAGCCGGAAGACTTTTTCTCTGAAGTCAGACATGAGGATAATTGTAGGCAGTAGAGAGAATAAATGTTTCCTCAATGAGTCTTCTAAATGGTTTGTTTTCTTTCTAAACTTCTCTTTTTTTTTTGAGCAAGCAACAGAAATTTTCAAAGCGATTTCATATTGTTGTTTCCTTGGCTCTTACACACTTGTCATTTTCGTGAGCTTGTAGCTGCCACAGATGGATGTGTTCAACATTTTGCTTTCATCTGAACTTTGATGGCCCTCCAAGCTATTGATTACACGCTTGACTTTTAACAAGCTTACACAGCTCTGACCTTTGGTACCTGGGTTTAATCTCGGGATTGTGCATCGCCCTCGAAAACTGAAAACATTTACAACCTGCATCTTTCTTTTCTGCTTTGCCCTGGAGCAAATCTGTTTTTAACACTACAGAGCATTCTCTGGAATACTCAAAAAGCTTCCATTTGCATGAATGCTTTTTCATTCTCTCTTGTTTTTTACCCTCTCTCACCCTCATTGCCACTGGACAAAGACTTGGCTGAATTCTTTTACTAAAATTGAATTCAGACAGTACTGGTTTATATCCACTATGAAATCTCTCTGTGGCTCAGAGGCAGAAACACACAGTGATTCTCAGTTTTCTTTTCAAACACAGACATATCTGAGCATATCCCAGACCAATGGATGTTTTGCTGAGAAATGTGTCTTATAGGTTATCACTTGGTTTTTGTTTGTCTCTTCATTTTCTTTCTCTGGTTTTCTGAGGAGTAGGAGTTTATACCTTTGGAGCTCTTTGGAGGGAGTGTACGTATTACAATACAAGGAATAACTTGGTGCTTTTCATCTCTTTACCAGAGCATGCCAGGCAACAGGTGTCTGTGTTGCTCCAAACTGATTTACACCAAAGAAACGAGGAAGAAGCAGGCTTGGGTGGGTGTTGGCTTGTGACCATCCAAGCCTTGATCTTTAAGGGTGTGTGTGTGTGTGAATGTGTCCGCTGTTAGAGAGCTGCTGACTGATGGGCCATTTATCAGAGTGCCAGGTGACTGTGGGCTTCAGTGGCTCTCTCCAGTTTCTCCATAAGAAAGTATTAGAGCACTGACAGGATGTGAGATAGCCTAATACTTCCATTCACTTCTCCATCAGCCTGTTAAAGCTGACCAAGGGCCAAACGCGCACACACACACTGCTCTGCAAATGGGAGCGAAACCTCTGAGCCACTCTCTCTTTCTCTCTCTCTTTTTTTTTTTGAGAAGTGAGGTAGGTGAAGGGAGAAGAAAAGAAAAATTTGGCACGCTTTCAAAATATATGGTTGACAATGTGCATATGCGTGTGTGCGTGTGCGTGTGCGTGCGTGCGTGCGTGTGTGTGTGTGTGTGTGTGTGTGTGGATGAGGGGGTGTTCATGTGTATGTGTGTGTATTGCACATTGCAGCCATTCCCAGTCAGGTATCTGTGCCTTACTCAGCAGATTCTGCTTCCTCTCACCATCTGTCCCACAACCCTACCAACCACACCCTCCAAACCCTCAGTCGTGCCGACAGGGTGGGCCTACACCTCGAAACATCGATAGGCTAAAATGTGGATCACGCTCCTCCATGATCCCTTCATCATTCACATTCACACAGGTGCCTATAATCTTCTCTGTGTATATTTAAAATGCTGCCGACATACGAGAGCACCTGTGACTGTTTAAATGTTTGGACTCAGGTGATTTCCTGGACAATGAATGCACACAAATGAAACTCGACTATTGAACCGTTTCTTACAAGGCTGTGAGCTCCTCTTCTTGACAAAAGATGTTTAGTAAAATACCATCTAAATCCAGTACATCTAATACGTTGACAGACAGGTTGAATTCATCATAAAATTTCTTGTAAAGGAGTATAAGCCCAAATTGCCATATTAGCAGTATTTCATAGTGAGATTTTACTTATAAAACTGTTGTTATGGGAATTTCTGGTTAATTCCAAGACCTGAGGACAAAAGTTGTGCAGGCTTGTAGCTATAAAGGGTAAGTGTCAACTGAGCCATTACTCAGAAAACTGTGCTGATATTTCTGTAATCTGTATTCCTTTTTGTAGTTAATATTGTCATTGTTTCTTGCCACTTCCGCTAGAGACATGTATCACACGCACTCTATTTTGTGACATTTGTTTGGATAAATTGATGCTAAGCTAATGATTGCGTTAGCCTATTAGTGTCTTTTACTCGCTTGGAGCCAAGGGAACAATAGATATCTCATTTTCATTCTCTCTCTCTCACTTGATGGCACTTGGATGTGCACTCAGCTGCAGTGGAATAACGAGTCTTACCCGCAGTTAAGTGTTTTCTTCAGCACCAGTAATGGGTTCTGTTTCAGAGCTGGCTGTCACAATGGCATGCTCAACCCTCAAAATATGTTCACTAAACACTTAACACTGCAGCTATTGGACCAGATTTGGGCTTTTCTCTCATGGAATTTGGTTATTTTAGATCAGTACAAGCTATTAAGGTAAATAAATGAAATAAATTAAATAAGAAAAAAAAAAACACGAAATCAAGAAGGATATTTCAGGAATCAGGTAAATTTTCAGTTTGTATGGCATATAAGTCACTTTACAAAATGAATATGAATAGTCAGAGCAAAATCTGTCCCATGACTGAGTACTGAGGCTGTCAGTGTGAACAAAGCTTCTGGAAAAAAAAGTCTAGAAATGATTGTTTATGTAATATAAAAGCGTATAAGCAAAACGGAGCAAATTGTATTTACTGAAAATTGTTTTTTAAGAAGTCTTTATGAAAACAGCAGGTAGCATTGTAATCTAACACCTACTGTTTCTGCGGTTTGATCATTGCCTTCAGTCTGTGTTAACTTCTCAAAACCTTTCCTTGAATCTTTAAAAAAGCAACAAATCAACAAATCAAAACCCATTAGTGCATCATCAATTAAGCTTAACCAGTACCTATGAAAGTTCATCCTCACATATGGTTTACAATAGTAATAACCTTATGCAACCAAAGTTGCACAGTACTGTGTTTTTGTAGACATTTCTCTGCTGCTTATCTTTTGGCAAATCAGTGTTGTTTCTCAGGCTCAGACACTGCTCCTTCTTCCATTTGAGATGGACTTAATAGGCCACCTGAGGATGACGGTGTTCTCACTGCTGTCTCTCTTACACCTTCTTCCCTGCTATGCAGTGCACAGTTGGCATGTGGTTTAGTCCACCTGGCTAGTACTTAAACTGTTGAAGCTACTGGACGCATGTGGCATACCAATCAGGACTGCTCCCAAGAGTATCTGGCAGCTCTTCTGGCAAACGCCATTGGAATGCATGTGTATGCCACAGTACGATCAGACAGTGAATGATCATCCAGACGTGATGTGACTGAAATCCTGGCAAGGGCAGCTCTAGAATGGAACAGCACCAGGAAAAGAGTTTTACCACTTCATGTACATTCCTGACATGTTGCAGTCAGTGCCACCAGAATTAGTTTGTTGTTGAATGTAAGAAAGAAACAGGACACTTACAAACAGGTCTTCAGCTTCGTAGGACTTGGTGTTACAATCCTTTAAGTGATTGGCATTGAACTGGAGTTGGGTGGTTAGTCAATACTTGGAGGCTTTCAAGTTGGCATCCGCTGTCCTCAGCGTGTCATTGATGGGTCTACTACATCTCCAGAGGGTTCAACTGCGACACCTGGTGTCCCAAGAGCCCCCCCCCCCCCCCCCCCCCCCCCCCCCCCCCCTCTCCATATCCTCCAGTTCTCAGGTTCACTTTGGCACCCAGCTAGGGTCTCTCCTTTGCAGGCAAAGCCAGTGGTCTCTTCTTTCCATGGCTGCTGACATTGCCCTACTGGCTCAGTGTTGGGCTTGGCCACAGATCCCCACCTCTTCCATGAGCGTGGTCACAAACATTACCAAGGCCAGCTTCCGCTGGGCAGGTCTTGGTTTTTTCAGTCACATAATTATGCCTGTGTTGCCAGCTCAGAATACCTCGGCCTTTGAGCTTGTGTCTCATCCTTACGCACGTGCGCTGGTGGTGAGATTGTTGCTTCTACTCCTTCATAGCAATATACTACAGAAGAAAATAGCATTCTTTTCATTAAAATTCAGCTGACATTACTGTTGTCTTTAAAATATGTTTATTCAGCCCTCTCAGGGGTCTTTCTAAGTGTCAAATACGGAAAGGAGTCAAAAATTTATTTTGCCATTCATTTGCCCTTTGGGTTTGGGGGCATGTCAACAAAACATGGTACAGTGCTATACAGCAGGAGATTACAAAATTATCATGAACTTTATTTAAGTATAAATTTTCATTTACATGATGAATATTTTGAATTCTAAGACAGAGGTTTTTGTTTTAGATTCATTCAATTCAAACTCCCTTTTGTTTGGTTCTTACTCCTATTGATAGTCATATTTTACTGAATGATTACGGCTCAACAGAAGCACGTTGAGCTCTGGCTTCACTAAAAGAGGTGTGTATTGAACTTGTTCCCCTCTTACAAGAAAAAGTCTGGGTCGTGGAGCTCCTTTGGAGTCCTTGGTATTTTTCTAGATACCTTAAAATTTGAGGCCTAACTTCCTACAGATCAATTAGACTCCACCATGACTCAACAGAATTATTTCTGCAGTCTAAGACCATCGCTAAATACAGAGTTCTCTGTCATTTGGGGAATCTAATTTCACTATGAGCATAATTCTGTGAGGTGACTCGTTTATTTCCTTTCTCTTGCAGGTCATTCATTTAGTTGACTCAAAATTCAACTCATTCAAACTGGATCACGGCTGTCACTCAGATTTGCATTTTTGAAGACTGATTAAAAAATGGAATATTATGTCTTTCTTTTATAATGATGTGGTTGTCACTCCAGGCTCAATGATTTGTTTTCTTTTTTTCTGCACCAACATGACCCCATCCACACACTTCAGTGGATTTTTTTCAAGATGAGTGGTTTGCAAATAAGTGGCCATCTAAACTTAACACTCTAGAATGAGACTGCTCTTCCTCTGATATTTACAACACATACCTCCTTGTCATATCCTGTGTCCTGTGGGTTTCACTGTGGATAAGGAAATGCATTATGGTAGACAATGACAGTCAATGAATCAGCTGTCTTTAGAATCAGTAATCGGGAACACCAGTCCTCCTCTATGTTTAATATGACTGTGATATAAGATAAGATAAGGTACCACTTTATTAATATGTCACCTAACTTGACAGTTCCTCGTGCATACTGTATTACTGAAGCTGAATATATTCCTGCTTATTTTAATATGATTGCTGATGCCCTCTCTTGCTTTCGCTTTCAGGATTTTTTTTTGCCTTTGACATTCAGCCAACAGAGTACTTTGACCACTTGAACTTGAACTGGCCAAACTGATCCTAGATTAACCATGAATCATTTCTCATTTTCTTAAAGTAGCTAAGAGTTATATTAGGTTTGACTGTCTTCTTCCACATCCAAAAAACAAACAAACAAACAAAAAAAGTCAGTAAAAACCTTCACCCATTGATGAAGTGGGCATTCAGTTCTGAGCATGTTGCCCTGATCCTGATTTCCCTACTACTATTTCTAAATCTGCTTTAGGTTTGTACTTTAAAGGTATATACGCCATGTGTTTCTGGCAAACAATTGCTAATCAAACTCAACATATCATTACCTGATTCTTTTTTTTTTTTTTTACATGTTTGACGGTTCTCTTTATATGTTAACACCTTGTTAGAAGCGATTTCTGTTGTTTTTTTGTTCTTCTTCTTTCACCTTAATTTTAAAACATTCTGAAACCAACATTATGGGCAGTGGGTGTTAAATAATTCATTGTCAATGACTCGTTCATTTTTGTCCTTGTATTTTTGTCTGTATAAACACACATGCACACACACACACAGTCAAGCGGTGTAGTGGAGCAAAGTTGAGATGCATCTGCAAGCACTCTCCAGTGGCAGAAGTGATGGACTTACAATCTCAAGTCTAAGATAGAATGAGACAGTCCAACTCTGATAAGAAGTATCAGTTCTCATGCAGATCACTCTACTGCAGAAGAGCTTTTGACAACATCTTATTCCAGGTGCTGATGGGAGAGGACATTAATCTATGGACTTATCTTTGCTGAGTTGAGTTGGGTTTCTCTCTTCATCTATCTCTGTGTCATGTACTCACACTGCCTCAGTATTTTTTGGTCACCCGCCATCCTATTGTAAAACCGCTGTGTGTGCGTATGTGTGAGTGTGTTTGCAAATACTTGTTTTACCACAGTGTAATTTCACATTTCCATTCACTATGTTTCTATATCAGAGAGACAACACATGAAATCAATTTTCTGTGTGAAATCACATGGCTCTAAGTTCTACACATGCATCTGTCATATACATCATACAATGACTTAATCAGACACTCATCAATGAATCAGATGTATAATATCTGAAATAATAGATATAGTATATAATCAGATATAATAATACCTGTTACTCAAAGTCTGCTCTTCTCTTTTTATTCTCTCACTTCTACAAATACTCATCATGGCTACTGGGGTGGCCCTGTCTGTCTGTCTAGACCCCTGCTGTGTGCTTGCTTGTGCGTAGCGTGAAAGCAGCAGTTCTGAGGTATTCCCAAATTCTGACAAGTTAAAGTTCTTGTTGAAGAGTAGTTCAGAATGACAACTTGGAACCTCTCCAAATAACTCCGTAGAGGGGGAGTGAGGTTATCCTTTTCTTAAAGCGACTTCATTCACAATCTGTGTGTATCCATTCACAAAAATATAGCACTTGACATTATGTAAAAACAAAAAAAAAAACTAACTTAAATGCTTGATACATTTACCAGACACCTAAATGCATTGTACCACATACTTATTGTCCAGCCTCAGTGATAGGAACAACCAAAATTAAATTCAGTCATGGTCTTATACATGCCTGACAAGTTTTACTCAGAAGCTAATCGTCACTGGCAGCCTAGTAAGACAAAAATGAAAAAGAAAAAAAAAAAGAAAAAGAAAAGTCAGCAAGAACAAATCACCTGCAAAACCCAAAATTACTTCAAAGTACTACAGTCCTATTATATTTTGCAAAAGACTAAGAGAGTACGATATATGTTTGTAAAATGTTAAACGACAGCTGACCCAACAGATGTCTTTGAAAGCAACCTAAGCTTCTCCCCTGTGACACATAGCATTCAGCAAATCTAACACATAAATAACTTAAATAAGTGTTTCAATTGTTTAACAGTCACTATGCTCTGCCAGAACTACAATATTTAAGTTTATGTAGTTTTCACACTACACTGAACATTTATTCAGACTCATGTTGCCTCAGTAACTTGGCTGAGTTAATTATATCATTGTACATGCATTACTGAGCTTTCACAGGGGGGAAAAGAGACACTCCCAAGCTCTGAGCTGTGATATCCATATCATTTTTTTTAAGTAACACATGCCCTTTCATACTGGTACAGATCCACTTTTTCTCTTTATTAATGGAGTTAGCATTAGTATTATTAACATTCCTATGACTTTCATCCTCCTCTAACTGTGTGTACGTGTGTGTGTGTGTGTGTGTGTGTGTGTGTGTGTGTGAGAGAGAGAGAGAGAGAGAGAGAGAGAGAGAGAGAGAGAGAAATGGCGGGGGGCTTTAAACATTCTCACAACTCTTTGCAGGTACACATTCTGTCATACATGAGGACTGAAAGCCACTGGTTGTAG
The DNA here is from genome assembly GCF_902362185.1 of Chanos chanos. Taxonomy (NCBI): domain Eukaryota; kingdom Metazoa; phylum Chordata; class Actinopteri; order Gonorynchiformes; family Chanidae; genus Chanos; species Chanos chanos. Next base: position 21,063,138 of record NC_044495.1, read on the forward strand.
CTCTACCTGTTTGTAGTTCTTAACAAAACTGATAAACTTGACAAACAGGTTGTCCTGTTGTGTCCTTCAATTTATTTTCACTCCTTGTTCAGATTCTTTTACTCTCAGCTTATCAGGTAACCATGACGGTCCTCTCTGGATTTCAAAAATCCAAAGTGTCAACAGTCGTTACAGTTGCTCTAAAGCCATTACAAGTGTAACATATTAGTGCTAAAATAATATATACCAATTTAGAATCCAAAACCTTTTAATATGACATTCAAAGCCATACTAGTACCGAAATGTAATAGAATGCAGGGCACCTTAGCAAGATGACATGTCTTAAAAAGCCTTTGCTCACCTACAACAAAGGTCCATCAAAAATCAAAGAGAATATGGCTATTCTGTACTAGGAAAATCTGATGACAAGTTAAGTGCCAAAACAAAATTATTCTCCAGTGATACATTAAAATGCTGAAGACTCAAGTAGAGATACAAAAAAAAGTATTGTATTGTGAATCCTGATGTTATTATTTATGCTCCTGTTTCTCAAAGAACACCAATACATCTATAATCTGAAATATCACATTTTCATGGGCACATTTCACATAATTTATGGGCTGATCCCAAATTTGTAGCACAGTGTGAAGACAACAGAATGAATGAGGCATATGCTGGGTGTGATCTCTATGTTTCAGGTGAATCAGATTAATATCACAGGCAGACACACCACCTCTGTAGTGAAAGTAATCACCAAAACCTTACTTTACAACAACTCATAGCCTTGTCTGTGTGTCTGTTTGTTTCTTGGTATTCAATATCCAGTTTTTGGAACATACCAGTTTTATGGTTTGCAACCTTTTGTGTTAAATGTAAATTTGCTGGAAGGTAGACACAACTGCATCCTCTTTAGGGAAAGATACTTGAATGTTTGGCATTATATATATATATATATATATATATATATATATATATATATATGTGTGTGTGTGTGTGTGTGTGTGTGTGTGTGTGTGTGTGTGTGTACTTGTGTGAGTGTGTGCGTACGTGTGTGTGTACATACTATATATATTACTATTTAATTACTGTATAATGTAAAAATGATATCTCAGCTGGTGTGTAGTTTTATTAGATTTATGTGGTACATTAGCCCTTGCTTGGTAGAAAATTGCAGTAAGTACTGAATCCTGTGTTCTGTAGGTGTAGGCTATCTTTCCCAATACAAAGACGTTACTGGATATATTTCCAAATACATAAAATGAAATAGATACATGAATAAAAATAGATTACATGTATGGTTATCAGATGTAATGCAATAATCTTAGTAAAATCTCTTTGATTAATGCTGATGCTTTCAGACAGATTGGCTTTTACAGAACAGGGTTAGATGCTAGAGCGGGTTTTTGTCTTGTCTATCCCTCACTGAACAGCTCACTACGGGACTACGCAGTGTTTAGAACGCAGCACCTCGCTATCAGTGAGAAGGATCATGTCCTCCTCTCTGATTGCTGACCTTCCTAGGCAGCACACACACACACACACACACACACACACAGAATGAGAGAGAGAGAGAGAGAGAGAGAGAGAGAGAGAGAGAGTATTCCACTTAGTGTAATGCAGGACAGTTCAGGTTGACGCACCCTCATAAGAGCACGAGCGGCACCATTCACTTTGGTTACGGTTGCACGCAATGCATTCTGTGCGCAGGAGCAATCGCTTTGTATTGAACAGCATTTGAAACTACATCGCTGAGAAACTCTCTCGCTGAGAAACTCTCTCGAGATGGATGCGTCGGAATATCTGTACACGTGGGCCATACTGGATTTTGCGTTTCGCCGTGCGATTTCTTTTCTATAAAGGGACTACCAGAACTGCATAACACATGTTATTTTTACTGAGGTGCTTGTAGGTGCTAATAACTATTAGTGTATCAACCTATTTTGCGGTTTGTGGTAATGCCGGAGACATGTTGTATTTGAATTAGTAGTCCGTTTATTTAGATACCGTAGCGTTTTAGAAAAACATTACCCACGCGTTGAAAATATGCTAATGTCCCACCAGTTGGATCATTTACTAGGTAATTGAGAGCAATGGCACTTGTCATATGGACACCCCGACGCAGACATATTGTGATTATAACTGTAACAGATAAACTAGAGGGAAAGAGTAAATTCAGCAAAGTCTGCTTAAAGCCGAACATGCGTTTTAACAGAAAACTGCCACGAAAAAAGAAAATGGATGTAAACTTCCTCTGAAAATGCGGCGGATTACAGAACAAAATAGCATAAATACGTACACATACGGGTAAATTGAACAAAACAGAAACATCCTCAGTCAGAGATACCTATGAGCACAACCGAGAAAATTAAATAAAGGAGTGAGATGTCCCGACCTCCACTGATATCTCTCTTTATCTGATCGGATTAATTTTAGAGTTGTCCCGCACATGTACAAAATGTTTCAAACTGAAACTGATTTGGGCAGTTGTTAATGTCAGAATGTAATGCCTTTTGCCTGTATTGTCTGGCAATTAATAAATATCAGTACCTGTACAGAGCCTTAAAATGGAAAGGTTAATGCAATGCATATGATTTAGAGTTAGATCAGCACAAAATTACAAAATACCAGAATGTCTTGCTGTGGAACAAGTTGATCTCAACAGATTCACCAGACACAAAGAACTTTGGCACAGGATTAGAAAAACCACCTGTAGTCCAGAGGTTATAACAAGTGTCTGATTCTCAATCACATACCTGTGTGGCTCAAAACACATGTGCATTTCTGTACTTTCTATAAGCAATTTTTTATATTGTAAATATTGATACAGACTACATACCAGGTGATATAATGTTTGCTAAAGGAAGAGACAATGTAGAAGCTAGAGGATTCCTGCAAGGGGTTTTCCCATAAAGAGTGTTCAGCAAATCAATTCAAGAAGTACTATTTGAAGACTTAGATAATAGATTAACATTGACAGACTATAGAATAAATAACCATGAAACAAAGTTCTATCATTTATATAATATGAAAATCAGTACATTAGTACATTGTCACTATGCTGCAGTTTGTTGCTCTCTCATGGACAGAAATAAATTAAATTGTGAAACTGTTGTTTTTCCACAACAGCAGAATAATTGGCACATATTGCTAAAGGGCACCATACACATGAAAAACTGCCATTTCCAAATAAGTGAACTCATGTAAGCATACAGCCAAACATAATGCAGCAGATAGTAATTTACCAAAGCTGTGCAAATATTGCCTGAATTTACATTGAAGCTATGCATGTCTGTGCTGGGGACTTGGCTGTAATGTAAGACCAGAATAGTTTAGTGTTTTACATCAACCCAAGATATAATATACAACACTTAAGTACTATATATCCTATACTTTCTGTCAAACTGTCAAAGTGACTGATGACCCCCCCAGTGATGGACACCCTCCCTCCCATCTTCCTTCGGCCGGCATGATTGGGACGTGTGTGTGAGAAAATGGTGGTGTGGATACTGCGTGGGAAAACGTGGCATCTTTATTTCACCAACACATTTATTCGACGAGATGTTGTTTCTTTGTTTGGTAGTGTATCGTGTATCAAAACATTCTTCCCACACTGGGGGTCGAACCCGGGTCGCCGGGGTGAAAGCCAGGAATCCTTACCATTCCATATGGGAGTGTATACAGTTGATACTTTTATCTCCACTGCGGTATGAAAACGCGGTCAGTGGCATAAGTCGGCATCATTATACTATCAGATTTGTTTGATGATGGAGAAATATCTGGTCAGGAATACCGATGTTTTGACGAGAGCCCCGGTGCCTCTAAAATATAGTGGCCAAACATTACAAGGGCATATATACAGCAAGAGACCAGACCAGACAATGCCACCTAAGGACTTGCACCTTAAGATTCGTAACAATCAACTCAAGCTGATAGGTTCCCTAAAGCATAGAAGCTGTATAAGAATAGGACAGAGACATGTATTCCAGTAGATTGGGCAGTTATATTAAATAAATAAATAATCCTAAAGAGGAATAAGTCATCAGGAGCACAGCAGTAGACTATATAGATAAAAACACTTTAGCCAAGGATAGGGTAAAGGATGGAAATTGCAAGACAGGGGTACTGGCTGTCAAAAAAGAGGCAAAGCCAGTGCCCCAAACTGTGTGTATGGGCCGATGACTACAGCTACCTGGAGGGGTGGAAGACAGCTCATCAAACTCACTCCAAGTGTGTCCCAATATCTAGAATTTCACATCACAAACACACACGCACACACACACACACACACACACACACACACAGCAAGCCATTGTACATGCGGGGGTGCTGGTTAATATTACATCTAGTTCACCCCATGCAGTGTGGGAGAAGGGAACCACCATCCAGTAACCCAAACACCGGTGCTATTACACTGAGTCCTGCTGGAAGAAAAAGGAGAATTGGGAGGTATAATTAGTATATATGCACCTCAATATTCAAACAAGGTGACGAGCCAGTGCCTGGAAGCTGAGAGCCAGGAGGAAAATACAGCAGCTAGAGCATTGCCTCAGTCGGAACCTCTGATAACAACCAACCTGGACATTAAAAAAACAAAACAAAAATACTACAAACTCAAAAAATTCAAAGGGAAACAAGAGGAAACAAGAAAAAGCATGCAGAGGCGCGGAGTGGCCACACAACCGCAAAAAAAAACAACGAACCAAGAAATGCAGAGGAAAATGAACGGGGGGATAAATAAATAAACAGAAACAAAACTTATAATCAGTCAAAACATATAATCAGGCAAAACAGCAATGGCAGACTCCTGCAAATATAAGCACACTATTAGCACACAATAACCATGGTCAGACTACACATGAACTCACAAAGTAAGTCGTACTCTCAGTGTTACCAGGAGTTGATGGCCATTATATCGGCATTCCAGCACACAAGTAGGCACACACTAATCCGTAGCCCTCGTACACTGCATCGGTCTATAAAAGAAATTTATAGTTAAAAAAAACCCCCAAAAAACAACAACGACGACAACGCTATATGGACAGTCAACATATCATTTGAACAATGAAAGGACAACCGTGGTCACTGTCTACGTGGTCATTGTCTTCGATGCATGCCCAAGCCAAAGCCAAACACGGAAGGGGGGAAACTGGTGACTGTTTAGGGATACAATACACCATGAATGCTATTTAAAAGAAATGTCAAACCAAACTAAAACAATCAAATAAGACCAACCTTTAAGCAATTCCTGTCTATCCCTCGTGAGTAGAGAGTGAAGTGAACGTCTCTCGAATGAGCTGAATCTTCCTGGTTTTAAAATCTTGCAAGTTAACTGCAGGAACAGAGAGACCTGTGGGAAGGGAGGAAATTGCGCTTATGAACTACGGTGGCCAAAAAGAGACACGTCGGTCCAGAAAGTGCCGCCACCAGCCCGTTACAATATGATCAAACAACCTCAAAGGAGATCGCAGACATAGGCCGGCCTACTGACGCGGGGGATCGATCTACAGACAGGCCATCGTTGGTTGAACACAATCAAGACTCTACGGACGAATTATGCAGCAATCCAGAACACAATAACATCAATATACATCGGAGGTATCGTCACAATTGTATACAAGATAATTGTAATGCCTTGCACGTGAAATAAGGCAATTGTCTGTGCGATTTGACGAACACGTGAACTTTTGAGAGATAGTGTAAGACCATTGAAGAGATAACAGGGGATGTTGTAGCGGTAAAGGATATTATACAGAAGTTGCTTAAAGCTAATGAGAAATGGGAATGGAGATACCAAGAGTTGACTCACATATTGAACAATCAAACGAGTGTTGTCCAAGAAGTTTTCAAGCTGTGTAAAGTGGATTACGGCGCATTGTCAGAGGTTTCCCGTAGTTGACGTTTGTACTGTTGATCTCTTTTAATGTGTGAACGTTGAGTGTTTTGCTCATATTTTCTTTTCTTTTGTGAAATCGTTTGTCAACCCAATTAATTTCATTAAATAATTAAAAGTCTAAAAAAACTGTCGAGAGTCAGAAAGTAGCACACAACTGATACACAAGCAGACACAAAAATGTCACAACTAACCAAATGTAGAAAGTTTGATAGTGTGGATGGCGAAGGCCGGCACACTATGACTATTTCAGAGTTCAGCAACATTTTGCACAGGCCTACCATTAACACAGTGTTAGCCGAGGGATAGCACACAAGACCCAGACACAAATACAATCTTTCTATATCCCTGTCGTTTAAACTATGAACATATGAGGCACTGGTGTGACCGGCACTGTTTTGCAGTGCACATAGTGTGTCATTGAAACTAATGATATCATCAGGCGTATGATGAATAGAAACATTGTTCAACACAGGGGTATCTGACACACATGACAGATCAGTATTTCGGACCAGATATTTCTCCATAATCAAACAAATCTGATAACATACGTATTCCAACTTAAATCGATGACCACATATCCATAAAACACCAAACATGAAAGAAATAAAGTCTCATAGAATAAATGTGTTGGTGAAATCCAGACACCACGTTTTCCCCACGCAGTATCCACACCATCATTTTCTCGCACATGTACCCTGTCAATCATGCTGGCCGAGGAAGGGCGGGAGGAAGGTTGTCCGTCACAGGGTGGAGTCATAAATGACTTTGACTGACAGTTTGACAGAAAGTATCGGATATATACTACTCTTATATGTTTGCATAACCAAATACATTTTAAGCAAACCAATAAACTACATATGGCATGTATAAAAGTATGCCAAATCTACAAATTAATTGCTTAATATACTTCAGAGTCTTCTCTTCGGTTTAATGCCAGCTAATCTCAAATCTCCCTAATTAGGAGAAAAGCTAGAGAGACCTAGGATAACCCTTCTCTAATCTCTTGAAAATATGTGTTGCAATTTCAATTTTAAACCTGTTTGTTGCAACTCAAGTTGTTCCTCAGATCAGTGTTAAATAGGTTAACAAAACTTATCATGAGACAATTAGATATGCGTTAAATGTTGCAAAGCTCTGAGTATCTAACTATATGTCAGTTGTAATCACAAATAGTGACAGGTCAGCCTAAAGTGTCATTTAACACTATATGAAGTATGTTGGATGTAATAACCAGTTAGGCTCTCTCCAGTTCCAAAAGCACTCTCTGTGGAGCTAAAAGAGTGGAATAGTGTGTACTTGTGTGTGTATGTGTGAGAAACTGCCTGCATAACCATGTGTCTCCACTGTACTTCTTTAGTGATTTCAGTTTTGCTCACAGACAAGAGAAAGCATCTAATGCTGGTATAAATCTGCAGCCAAAATCACAGAAATTTGGGAGAAATAAGAAACTTACAGGTTTTAGATATCAGATTTAACTTCGTGGAGCAATTTGTTTCCTAAGACTTCTGGAGGATGAGTATTTGAGGATGAAGAGAGAAAGACAATGAAACAATGTTGGATCATTCTAACCAAAAGTGAAACCATCATCAGAGACCACAGCGCCCATTGAAAATCCTACTTTGCTGAAATTCTGTCTTCACTCTGAGACAGGAAACCTAATTGCAAATAATTCAGGTCATGTTAGGGACAGTGTGTTTTATAAAGTCAAGCGAAAGAAGCAGAATAAATCCGGCTTATCTGTGACATTTTAAGTTTATTCCTTTATTAATCCCACAAACGGGGAAATTTGACCCATCCAAAGCAGTGAACACACAACACACACTATGAGCAGTGAGCATATGAGCACACACACACACACACACTGGGAGGCAGTGAACACACACCCGAAGCAGTGGGCAGCCACACAACCGTAGCGCCCGGGGGGCAGTTTTGGGGTTAAATGCCTTGTCCAAAGGCACTTCAGCCGTGAATGTTTAGGGAGGGGAAAGCGCTGTTCACCCACTCCCCCTGCCTGCATTTTTTCCTGCCGGTCCCGGGGATTGAACCGGTGACCCTGCTTCTCTTGCAAGCCTGCTTCTCTGACCATTAGGCCCCTTATTTAATATGTGGTCCCTGGGTAAGGGACAAATCAGATTTTAAACTGATAAGAACAGATACTACATTTGGACAGTTAGCAGCTAGAAAGTGACAACAGAGGAACAGCATTACCTTAGACCCCATTTATGCAAGACGTGAGTAGAAGGACTAAGCCAAATCCATTGTGCCTTGGGTGAATGGGCTGTACTTTGCTTATCAAACTCAGACAAGGATAGCATACACAGAGTGAAAAGTGGCACAGGCTTTCTACCTGCCAGGCTCATGAGCTGAGTGCAGACTTCTGCTTTAAACCAGTGAGGATATGATAAATCAAAAGCTGGCCAGTTGTGTGAAAGATAGAGGCTGGGACAATGCTGATTAGCTGGAGCTGAATGCCAAAAAGCTACTCTTTAATCAGCATAGCAATTGCATTGTGTCTGTGTAACATTCAGCATTAGTCTTCATGTCCAGAGCTGGACAAGGTCATATGAGGTTGTTTTTCTCTTTCCTCTGGCTTGCTATCCCTTTTATTTCTTTCACCTGTGTTAGTGCTATTTAGGGTTTGTACTGTTACAGTTGTAACAAAAACCTTTTGGTCTCTTTAGCACCTCCTAGTGGTGTACTTTGGTAAACATTTAGAAATAAATGCATAGTGATGTCACAGGAAGTCAGATCCAGGAAGTAAGGATAACCAGGAAGTTTGTTCAATCAGTACAGCGTGACATGTTGATGAATGCTCTGACAAATCCACTTATATCTGCTCTCGTCCTCTGTCTTTCGTGGCATTGTCTGTATGTATATTGTTTATGTCATACTTACCTATGCATTTTTGTTGATATTTTGTAATAATTGTGAAGTCTATGTAATATTGTAGCAGATAACTGACGCATGTACCAGGTGATTAACGACAGTTCTTCAGACCATTAATATTGAGTTTCATCTTTTATTGTAGTTTCACACTTTCTACGTTAATAAACCTGTGGACAACAAAACAGAAGAAAGCTGTTGACACTTGCTGCCAGTTCCCCTTCTCATACGTAAAAGGAGGGAAAGACAGTACAGGGTTATACTCTCTGTTAGTGTTAAATGAGAATTCAGGCACTTGTGCTGACTTGTTAACTGAAGTGAGCAGATTTCACAAATAGTCTTTTATTTACAGCCACATTGTTCTTTCTCTTGCTGGTTCTATAAAGGTAGAAGGAGACAGTGAAGAAAATGTGGTTTTACTGAGTGGTGGTGCCACTCAACAATGCTGGTTAGCTTGTTTCTAACAAATGAGGTTCAGCAAATTAATGTTAAGAGAGCTAGCCCAGCGAAAGAAGGCTGTAGATTGAAACCCAGACATAATGGCTCTATGGCAGTGTACTCTAAGGTTAGTCCTTATGTCAGGCATGTTGCTTCTGACAGAAAAGTAGGCTAAGCTTGTCTGGATGAGTAGCAGTGAAATCCATTATAACCATGCTTTTTGTTTGTTTGTTTTTGTTTTGTTTTTTCTTTTTTTGTGTTGGTTCATGATATTTTTTTTTAGATATTTATTGCTAATCCTTAATCGATCATTTATTCAGTTAATTTCTTAGTCAGTCTAATATTATCAGAGGAATAAACATGCTTTTGCTATTTTTCTACTGACTTTAATATGGAAAGTTGGAACATAAAATATTCAAGTGGAGATACATCAAAAAAGGCATTTCGTGGGCTGAGAATTTTTGCTTTTATACTGTGCTGCTGAGGCCTGATTACCTCCAGTTCATCTCAGAGGCACAAAACCTCATAGTGCTTAACAATAGCAAAGAATCAATCTGCTGAAATATCTCAAAAGAATTTTTTCTTTTTCATTATTTTTTATCTCACCCAGCATGTAACCCTTCATTGTGACACATTTACCTGGGAATGGAGTGTGAAAGTGCTGGAATTATTTAACAAAAAGTCTGACTGTTAAAGTCAAACTTTTCACAGGTCTTAATCAAATGGCTTCATATTCCTATGCAAATCTCTGGAGTCTGCAATATGTTCTGTACAAAACCAATTATGCAATTCTGTCAGGAGTTAAAATTGACAAATGGGAGAGAATTGACCATGTTTAAGTGCACATTTACCTAACAGGCAAATCAGCAAGACACTAAAACCCTGGCTGAGATAATAACACGGTACCCTTTTTCCCCTTTTAGTCTCAGTTTTTCATTCGCCCCAGCTAGTGCTTGACAAGTAATTTTTTTCACCCTGTATCAAATGGTATATAACCATGGATTTAAAAGTTTCATCATCATCTCAAAGCCTCACATTTTTTATTCCAGAAATGTTTTATTATGCTGCAGAGTGATTTGAGTTTAAGCCTGATTTGGGTATGCCTTTATATTCTTTCTTTCTGTTCCTCTTTCCTCTCTCCCTGTCTTTCTCTTCATTTTATGTTACCATTTTTAAACAGGAAAATAAATGGTCTGTTTTATGTGTGGGACATTACAAAGGGTCTCCTTGAGCATGCAGTTCAGTGACTGGAACTGCATAGTCGGAAGGAGCAAATCTAAATCAGATTGCCTTAAATTGCGTTTTCATGTGAAATTACGCTCAGTGGCAGATCAGAAACTGTAAATTCGTTGTAAATTGGACCAGGAGTCCATTAATAGGCTGTTTCAATCACCTTGTCCAAATTGTTTGATTTGAAATCCAGGCACAACAGCTAACTAGGACCCACAGGTATTACTGCTCGAGGCAATAAGAGTTCTGGCAAATTCTGCAACACTACTTATACCACATTCACATTCCTTAAGATAAACAGGGCATTGCAACGTTGAGAATTCTTCATAGTCTTGTCTAGTTGTGAGGGTACACGCATTGTTTCTAAATGCTTCAAAACCACAACATTTACCTCTTAAACAACTAAGGTATCAAAGAGAGCAAAATGAGAGTTCGTAAAAAAACAAAAAAACAAAAACACAAACACACACACACACACATAATTCTGTGTAGGGTTATATGTGATCATCCAATGATGACACATGTTTTACTGATGGTGACTGCCGTAGTCCATACAAGTACAGTTAAAAACTACACAAAAACCAAAACCTGCGGCTCGACATTACATTTCAACCACAGAGCACATTCTACATAGAATAGTCAGACAGGATGTGTGTGACTAGGACTTCATGATCCCCTATATCGTTCAGGAGGTCTCACATGTATCCACCATCTTCTGCCATCCATGTTGCCTCATGAATGAAGATCTCATGAATTGCTGGATGTCACCAATTTTTTGCCATCTGGCTGGGACCAAAAACCACATAGTGAATTCAGTGACCTACAGGTGAGCCAGTAGAAGGCAGCAAATATACCATGTGAAGCTTATCAAAAAGTGGATATAGACCCTGCCTCTAGTTTAGCTTTTACTTGTCAAGGCACTGCAGACCTAACCACGTGGGAAGATTGGTGACTGACTCTCACTCCATAAAAAATAACAGGCAAAAGAACAGGTAGATCAATTCACTGATGTTTACCCTATCACCCCTGACACTCAGAAAATCTGTGACACCACCTGGAGTCACCATTCAACATATGCCCTATGCAATCCCAAAGGTCCATTGCCTTGCCATTGAGGAGGAGGTGGAGAGGACAAAGCAATGAGAGGTCATTGGGGATTCTCAGAGCCAGTTTTTCCAAGTTAGACTACAGAACTTCAGTTAAAGTGGAATTGGTGAATTAATTCAAGAACTGACCTCAACCCTGTTATCAAAAAAGGCTCAAAAAGAGTGTCCTTTACCCATGGCAAAGAATTGCACTATAGCTACAAAACCTTTTATACATCTTAAGGCGCATGTGTGTTTTAGTCAATATTACTAGTTGATTTCTTGATTTGTGAGCAAACCAAGCAGTTGGCATTTTAAAAATTACAAACACTGGCGATAGTTTTTTAATGTGAAACTGTACAGTGCACTATGATGCGATTTCAGTTGCTATGTCCAGCCACCTCCTGCTTTTCTGAACACATACTAATGACCCTGGCCATGTGTTTCGGTTTCATGCTGAGCACTTGTTTACTGCTGCTGCACTCATGTATCCATCCTCAGCTTGATATATGTAAGACAGAGTTCCTGCCAGTCTTGTCTTATTGCAGCACACCTGAGGCTCTTTTACCACCAATATCACTTACACATTCTGTATGGTTAATAACCGTCTGTGATTCGTTTACACGTCTCCTTCACCAGCCTCTGCAACCATCTGTGGGTGACAATTTCTTTCCTTTGTTTTATTTTAATATCGCATCTATCTCTCTGAGCTCTGTTCTTTGGCTAGTAAACAACCAAAGAATGTTAAACAAAGCCCCGGTTCTAAAGAAAAAAATAACATGGTGCAAAAAGATTTTTTGTTTTGTTTTGTTTTTGTTTTTGCAAACTTCCAAAATAGTGTTCTAGGTAGTTCTTTGTTTGAGTTGATTGGCTGAAGGCTCGGTGCCTGCCCCTGTTACTAATTCCCTCTGCCCAGTGATGCAGAGACTGGTGACAGATTTTGTCAAAGCTCTGCAGAATGAGAGACCAGAGAGATCAGTATGTCTGGCAGAGCAATGGTGCAGGACTCAGAGGCTGGAAAGTGAGGGATCTGGGATTCTTGTCACTGAGACAGGGCTTGAAACATGGATTTTTTTTAAGGGCTCTATGTCTACTTTCAGCACAGGCTTTCCTTCTTTTTGCCACTCATTTGCTGTGAGCCAAACTTTGATCGTGACATTAAGGCAGTCAAAGTTGCTTTTGAACCTTTTGGAGAATTGAAGTACCTGTACTAAGTGGTAGACATTTGATGGATGAACCCAATTTTTGTCGTTCTCTGTTATTCTAACATTTATGATGAGGGTGGGTACATTGCTTCCTCTATAGCTTATCTCATGAATCCTAGTGGCAACAACACATCATAAAATGATTAGGGTATCAGTCACACACTCCTCTTCTCCACTGGAAGACTCATTGAAAGACTTCTTATTTAAATTTTCAGCGTTCAAAGAGTTGGCCTTAGAAAATTGCCATTAGTGTCAGATTGCAAAAACTCTTATTTTTGATATGAATAAAAATGCCTGGCCATATCTTTTAAAAGATTCTGCTCTCTTTTATCTTTGTACACAACAGGACCTTATAAAATAATAGTTAGAGCGATCATTTAGCCAGAGCTATGGACACTTGAAGTATCACAAAGCTCTTTGTAGTTTCCTGCTATTACACTTATGAGTTCTCTGCTCAGTATTACGTTGTGTTTACCACCAGTGGCACAGAGGCTTCAAAGCTCTTTAGCTTCAAAGCTAAATCAGACTTAACTACCTAGTTAGTGTTCACAATCTGCCAGAGTTATATTCACTCTTTATGGTTGATCCAGGGTGTTGGTCCACAACTGACCTTGTAAATCTAACACCGGTTTTGTAAAATCTAACTGTTATGCAAAAAGGAGTGACAAACTGGACATCATCATAATTTTAGAGCAATATAATGAGGCCAAGAGAGTCACAGTTAGCTGAGTTGCTTATGAGAGATTTATTTTGAATGGTTCCTTGTTCTCCATCTCATAGGTACAATTTTAAAAGAGAGGAAAACGTCACATTACTCAAACTTTTGATGAGCAAACTTCTGAAATGAGGTATGTGTCACTTTAGTAAATGATGTTGGTCATGTTGATCATTAAGTATTCCAGACTTCATGAAACAGGACGCATGTTCTTTGCTCCATTTGTGTTTTCCAATGATATTCTTGGCTAAATGGATGATTCATTGATTTGAATGGGTTTTATGCTAAAAGTTTCAAAGCTGTCTTTATTGGAGCTCAGCAACCATATTCTCCACATAATGAAGAGACTTTAGATTCCTAAAGGAAAAGACTGATTATAAAACTTAATCATCCCACAAAGTAGCTGAGGAGAATAACCCAGGAGCCATAATTGGGGTGAGGGCAACTGACCAAAGAAAAAAAAAACCTTCAATCTCTGAACTGGAAGTCATGCAGTGCTCATTAATAATGAGATGGGGAAGTATTGTCAATTAAAGAAAACACCCTCTCAACCTTTACCATCCCACAAATCAACATGGCGTGACATCCTTAATAATGAGGCTCTCTGAGCTCAAAATGGAAAATAAGACCATAAAGCTCTTGCCTGTCTCTCACAAATACTCAGCGACAAAGTTCTGACCATCACTGATCTGGTTTAACAATAAGATGAAGTGATTACCATTTGGCTGAAAAGGCCCGCAAGAGCTATTAGACAAATTTGGTAGCATAAATCTGCATCCCATTACAGCGCAGGTAAACCTGTTTATGGAAATATGGCTTATATAATGAATAGCCAGTATGAAAGGAACCAGGGGCTAGGAATCATTCCAAACACACCAACCAGATCTTTTTTTTTTTTCCATTAGCAAGCACATTCGAATGATGGAGGTTATTAGAATGTTGTATTACATTACATGCTCTCTCTACAATGCATTTGAAGAAACCGATTGTTTCTGTCTGGCTTTCTGTTCTGCTTTAAGTAGTTACACTCAAATTAATGAGACACCATGTTAGAAAGAGAAGAAGACCTTTCTCTATCACACTGTATTAAGAACCATTTCTCAGGATAGAACCAGCCTTGCCACAATCCTACATTTCTGGATGACCATGACATAGCAGGAGACTGTCTTGTGCACTACTTTTTGCAAAAGACTCCAGATGAGAACTCTGAGATGAAAATGTGTCTCTGGGGCTCTGTAGATCAAATAATGTTGGGTTTGTGTGTCCATGTATCCAGTGAGTCTGTAGAGTGCCAGGGGCAGTGATCACAGTATTGGTTGAACTCAGGATGCCTCTACAGTCACACTGACATTGAGCACCAATCAATTCCAGAACCTTTTTGGAGTTATGCATGCAGTTGTTCCCAAGTTACCATGTAGGAGGGAGACTGAGGGGGGTACAAGGAGGGAGAGTAAGAGAAAGATACAGGAGGGAAATTGAGAGAGTGAGAGGATAAAAAGGAGAGAGTGGTGAGATGAGAGAGTGTGTGAGAGAGAGAACATGAATTATAGAGAAGAGGAGAAAATGAAGAATAAATGGAGAGATGGATGAGTTGCACAAAAAGAGAGAGAGCGAGAGAGAGAGAGTATTTACTATTTAGCATGAAAGGGTAACTACAGCTTGAGTTTTAATAGTTTTATTAGTTTTCAATAGTTTTACTCACTCTGTAAACATGGAATACAGCACTCATATAAAAAGAAACAGGTTAGCATAGCTCAGTCACTTTTGAGTTGATTTTTTTTTTTTTTTTCTGGGAGTGTGGAACACTGAAAGGAGTAAAGGGTAAAGAGATGCAAGCTCAAATTGAACTTTAGGCAAAATAATAACATATACTCCAATAAAAGAGTTTAATTTGCATAATGTTTCGTAATGTGAACCACCTCAACTGGCTTCTTTCAATACGGAGGAGCAGAGGATCTACTCCAAGCTCCTCCTGGGTGTCTAAGCTCCTCAACCTATCCCTAAGGGAGCGCCCAGCCACCCTGCGAAAGAAACTCATTTTTTGCCGCTAGTATCTGCAACTTCATTCTTTCGGTCTCTACCCAGAGCTCATGACCAGAGGTGAGGGTTGGAACAAGATCGACTGGTAAATTGAGAGCTTTGCCTTCTGACTCAACTCCCTCTTCACCACGACGGTCCGGTACAACATCCACATGACTGCCACCACCGCCCCGATCCGCCTGTCGATCTCCCGTTCCATGTTGCCCTCACTCGTGAACAAGACCCTGAGATACTTGAACTCCTCCACTTCAGGCAGTAACTCAGTCCCAACGCGGAGAGGGCAAGCAGGAGGTCCCAGGTGAGCGGCCAGACAAAAAACAATTCTTAAAGCCCTTATCACTGATTACATTGTGTCTGTTTTAGTTGGGTGCTGAGGCCTAAAAATGGGAAAGGAGAGTGAAAAACATTTGTGATCTTTGTATAATGTTAAGTAATTTTGTCCAGTCTATCTTAAGTTGTCACCAGGTCTAGATCTGCACATTTTTCAAGTAATTCCTGGGCCTGTGAATTCCAGTGATTTCCAATGACTCGTTAAATCCAATGATTTCCAATGATTTTCATCTTAATAATTTAAGACTGTTAAATTTGCTGTATACCAATCAGAATCAGATTTATTGGCCAAATATGTTAACACACAAGGAATTTGGTTCCGGCCGATGGTGTCTGTCTAGTACTACAGGCATATACAGACAATGACATGCTATTTACAGACCAGAGTACACAATATACAAGCAGAATACAGACAATATGAGACATCAATATACATAAAGTGGGTGTGGAAGTGCAAACAACAACAGTAATGTGTGGAGCATATCTAGGTAGTGCAAACAACTGTAATGTGCATTAAGTAACAGAATGTACGTGATCAATGGTAATGTGCATATGTATGAGGGTAGTGTAAATGAAACAAAACAAAACAAGACAAGACAAAAGAAGTAATGGAAGTATGATAATTGTACAGTAGGTAATTGTAGGTAATTGTAGATGTGAGCAGGGTGTAATAACAGCCTGTTGAACAGACTGAGTAGTGATGCGTAGCAGGTGATACTGCTAGTCAGTTGTTCATGAGGGTGATGGCATAGGGCAAGAAACTGCTCCTGTGTCTGGTAGTCTTGGTTCTAAACACCTCAGATTAATATAAATTAATCTACAGAGAATTTTAGCTCCCTTAAACAGTCAGAGCCATAAAAGTAACCAGTCTTGTTTTGACTTCCAGTAGTTCATTAAATTCTAGATGGTAGACAATGCTTTCATGAGAGAGATTACAGGTGTGAGTATATGCTGTTCGAAAAATAAAAAATGGTTTGTGCTTCAGTGAAAAGCTGTCTTTATCAGGGTTTACACCTGAAAATAAAGTGTGTTTGCTACCTTGAGAAAGATGTGTGATATTGAATTGGGTTAAGATAAATGGTTCCTGTTATTTGATTGTCTTACCAAGACCTATATAGTCAACAAGTAACCAGTAAATGATTTATGCTTACAGAAAGGAAAAGCATTTCACCGAGTCAAGGCTGAACACAATCAAGGAAATCCAGATTTGAGGAAAAAAGAAACACATTTCCTAACCTAGCCATGCCTGTTTAATGATAATCTTCATTTGCATGATTTTTCAGCATTCTGTCCATATGGGTTGGAGGCCATCCTTTGTGTACCTGCTACAGTAATAAATACATTTTCTACAGATCTATTTCTCATTCAGTCCAGGCTGTGTTCACAGGGGTGAAGAACAGAGCCACGTAGAATAATAAGAGCTCCTTTCATTCATGCCTCAAAAACTGTAAATGACATGACCTCTAAGTTTTTCTGGTGAGAAGAACATTGAAAATCCCAGAGTGAGACACTTGCCTCCTCTGGGAGGGTTCAGTAAATCTTCATACACTCATATGACTATGACAAACAAAGTCCAAGGACTATTAAAGATTATTGAACCTTCTGAGCAGATTCAGTCATGTCACTCAGGATAATGATGGAGTAAAAGTCTGAGTTTGAGCCAAGAAAGGAAAGTAATATCACTATCACTATAATTTTAATCAAGTTTTTTGTTCCCAAATATATGCCGCAACAAAGCACTTTTATTTTCTCAATCTGTTGTAGACTAAACCTCATGCTTTTGTCATCGTTCATCCCAGATGGAAACCATATTGTGTTCTTCAAACCATACTACTACCAGGGTTGGGTAAGATTACTTTGAAATGTAGTCAGTTCCTGAATACAAATTACATGGCAATTTATGTAATTAGTAACGTAATCCATTGGATTACAAAAAATGTAATCTAATCTGAATACTTTAGGATTACTTCCAAATTTAGGGGTGACCCCGAAAAGGCGACTATTCGATGATTCAATCTAAGGAGCCTGATTCGACTGCCAATCTCACAGTCGAATGGTCGTAAAACGTGATTATAAAAGAAGGATCATTCCATTCTGGCTGTATGTGGGCGCTCAATGTCTGATAAAATAAATTCTTATGCCAAGTGTTACTAGAATAAGGGGCAGGCTGTACAGGCTGTACTGAAAGGGGAGGGGGCGGTCTCATGGGAAGTGCTGATGTGGTTTTAATTCTATATTAAAAAGAAAAAGAAAAAAAAAAACGATGTGAATGGGGCAGCCATGTTGGGACTGCTGAAGGGGAAGTAGTAGTTGAAGTACAGCTATGACTGAAGAAGAGTGGTATGATTTCACTGTTCCTGTTGGGAAAGAAAATAAAGGCAATAAAAGCTGCCATAACGCACTCCTGTTCCTTGAGTTTCATCACCTACAGTGGAAATACCCAAGTTGTATGTAGAATATTACCTTTAGAGCTGCCGGTCTGTCTGTTTTAAGATTTAACACATCAGATAACGAGCCAGCAGGTTGTCTCGGTCCAAGCAAAGAGGCAAAAGGCAACACAAGTCAAGAAGACACATTGTTTAATTGGGTGTTTCAGCTCTTTGTCTGGTGTGGAAAAAATGGAAGCCAATGTCGCAAATGAGAATATGACTCAATCAGCAAAGGAAAAAACAAAAAACAAACAAACAAACAAACAAAGAAAAAAACATGATTCGATGGCCAGTAAACGATAGGCAGGGCTTGATGAGTTCGACTATGTAAATTCAAAGTCGGGGACACCCCTATTGAAAATATTGTACCTTATTTAAAAAAAAAAAAAAAATGGCCGCAGCCACGAAAATTTGAGTTCCACAAATATTCTTTTTTCTCTTTAAACATCTCAAAACATTTTCAATGCAAATAAAATGCATTTTGCATATTCAGCATTTACAGTTGGTCAAATCAAATCACCCTTACAAAAACAGGACTGCCACAAACTACAGGTGTACTGTGTGTATTCTACAACTTGTTGGATGCTGTTTTGTGTAAGTCTTTGTTGCTGATGTTTTTTTTAATCAAAGGCCACAGGGAGGAGTTTGCTATTGCAGTGTAAGAGGAGCACTTACTCAAAATGTTCATTTTAATTTTAAAATTGCCATATTTTGAAGACGTAATGAAAAATGTAATCAAGTAATCCTTGACAATGTAACTATAATCAAATTGCATATTTTTTCAAATGTAATCTGGGCTGATTATTGTCACGTATTTTTTGTAATCTTATTACGTAATCCTGATTACATGTAATCCGTTACTACCCAACCCTGACTTTTACATGGTCTGCCTCCAGGCTAGATAAGACCCACATCCTTTATCTCCTTCTGAAGAGGTGAGGTGTATGTTTCTTACCCACGTGTGGAGCCCGTCTCTGGGCCTCTACTCTGTCTTTGTGTTGTGCTACACAGAGAGAGCAAAAAACAGAACAAGACAGAGATAGAAGGATTTTCATACCATCCACATGCTTGCGGAATGCAAAAGATCTTGGTTCATGAATATACAGGACAGCAAGAGGGATTCTGGTTTTGAATAATCCTTCTTTTAACATGATAGGCATGTAGAGGTCTGTGCAACACACACAGGGAGGTACTGCTTCAGGACAGATGACTAATCAGTTATTAACTAACATTTTCTACTAATCTGGTATTCACCCAAAACCAATGGTTACTAAATTGTCCTAAATTTGTTTTCTTTCTTTGTCTGAACGTCTTTGATGCTATGTGGTGAAGTTACACATCATGTATTATATGGAGAAGTGTATAGAGAGGCATCACATGTTGGTTGTACCACCACACAATACATTTAACTCTATAGAGCGTAATTGCTTTTTGGTTTGTTGAAGCACAAAGTGTACTCTGTTGGACAATGCACTGTCTTAATAATTTTGTAATAACTCTGTCATCTTTTTTAAGTGTTGAGAGATGTGGAACACATTTTCTATGTTATCTGACCAAGACTAGAAATATCTGTAATTCCGCTCAGTTAATCGGCGCAGTCACTTCTTCTCGTGTCTCCATCATAGCACTCAGACCCTCACCGACTATAATGTGACACAAATATTTCACAAGATGTTGTGAATTGTGTAGAAGACACAATTTTTACAATTCACTTTTTTAATGATGCTACGCTAGCCTTTATAATTCTATTTTGAGACTGTTACTTTCTCCTCCAGTGACTACCATGACAAACAGGCAACATGTGACATCAAGACTTTGTAAAAGTATCCATATTGTGCTGAAAAATATTCCCAGGTATGGTATGATTCAATGGCTTTGTCTAGGTCTATCTTCCTCTAGCATTGATGTCAATCGAGAAGGTATAATCTCAAAGCGATTTTGTTTCAGTTTATGATTCAGGTTGACAGGCATAAAATGTTGAAATTTTCAGCTAAGTCTTCAGTTCGCTGTGTTCTAAGGGACAGAGTAAGCTCAGCTGAAATGTCAAAGGGGAATTTCACATTTGTTGTTGAGGTCATGATATAAGAACTAGGGAGGCAACATTTTAGTACAACATTTTATTTTAATTGCAAATTCCTGAATTATCACCTTGCATATTAAAATTGTCAAAGAATATGTCAATTCACATATTAAAATTACAACAGATATCAAGTCATCAAAGAGAGAGGAGTAACACTTTAAGTTGCTTTTGTGTAAAGCAGTCATACCTGCACCATGGCCTCCGTGGCTTGTGATATTTTTTCCTTAAAACCTTTCCCAAATTTCCCAAGAATCTGGAATATCTATATACTCATAGTCCTTCTCAGAGCTACCTAGGTCTAGATGAGCTAGGAAATACTGCCTCCAGAACATCTATCATCACTTGGGGAATATTCTCATGGCTATTTGCATTCTGGTGGAAACCCCAGAGAGTCTGCAACTGTGGTACAGCTGGAAGCTGGGCCCCAGCTGTAGTACACACCTCTGGACTGTGAGACTGCCTGAGAGATTAATATAAATGGACCTTGAATCAGTTGCCATGAACCTTTGAATGAGATAATGATAGGAGGGAGTGAAAGAAAGGAAGAGAAAGAAAGTCACACAGTCACTGAGACAGAAAGAGGGTGAAAATAAAACTTAGAGCGTGAGCGAAAAAGATTCAGGAAAAGGAGGTTGCAGGCTCATGTAGGATGTTCAGACTAAGACAACATATAGTAGCAAATCTCTTCTCTGTCACCTATGTATTGAGGGTCAATTTAATTACCATAACCGCTGGACAATTTTAATCAAGATTTAATCAAACGCTGAATGTAGAAGGCTGTGGGGATTGCTGGGGGGAGAAAAGATGTAGCTCTTTATTAATCCATTGATCTACAGTGAAAATGGCAGTACATGTGGACAGCCCATTCTAGTGAGGCATAACCTACTGATCAGAGGTCAGCTGAGACCAGACACACACTGCTAACAGCAGGGGAAAAAAATCCCTCTTGGTGTCCAATACAGCCAATTCACATTTAGCACGTGATTTGGAGTTTTTGCAATTTGTGTTGCCAAGTCAATGATTACTTCTATATATGGACTCCCACAGATACATGAGTGGACTAGCAATGGCTTATTGAGAAGCAGAGGCTCAGAAGAACTCAACCAGGGTGTGTGTAACACACTGTAGAAAAAAAAAAAAATCTGTTGTTTTTACAGAAAAAAAACTGGCGGCCATGGTTGCCAGAATAATTCTGTAAAAAAAATACAGTAAAAAGTTAAACAACTTTACAGAACAAACTGTAATTTTTGCAGTTTAAAACTGTTGTAATTTACAATTTAAACTGGTAAATCCAGCAGCTTTTCAATGGGAAAGTGCAGGTGTGACCTGCATTGTGTAAACACGTGGTTCTCAACTTCAGGCCTGAGGACCCCCTGACCTGCACCTCTTTGTTTTAACTATTTATTATCACAGTTAATAGAGTTGCTCAAAGGCTTGATGATTAATTGATCAGTGGAATCAGGTGTATCAGTCCTGAGCACAGTCCCACAACAGACTAGAACTCACAACTTTGGACATGGGAGGCAGACATGCTAGCAAGGAGGCTAAAACCCATGGGTGCCAGCTTCTGTCACTAGCATGTTTCTTCAGGTGTCGGGGAGTGAGTTTGAATCCGTTGCAGGACTGCACTTGTCTACACAATGCAGGTTACGCTACTACTATTATAGTTTTACTACTAGCCTAACGATATATTGTTAAATATAGGCCTGCTCAGTTCTAAATAGACACATTGCCTGTTTTTTTAAACCCTTCATATTAACATAGTTTTATTGTAGGCCTATTTGTACATAATCTCATCTGTAAAGTGTTACATATGAATTTGTAAAATGTAATATGGTTTCTCTCTGTATAAAAAAATCTACCTGACAAAAAACATTGTTTTAACACTGTCATGTTGTAATTTTAGCTGTTTTGTACTTTTTTTTTTTTTTTTTGCGTGTTAGTTTTCCTGTGTTTAAACTACAGTAATCTAAAAACTCTATAAAGAAATATTATTCTTTCAACATATTCTTACTTTAAAATGAACTGTAGTGTTTGGTTCACCATTTTACTATAATATACTGTAGATTGAACACTGCTTCATTGTTTTTCTATTTGCAGTTTTCTGATGTCATGATTTTACAGCACTTCACTGTTAATTTCATGGACATTTTTTACAGTGTGATGATACAGTGCTCTTATAACTCTATTCCTTTCAAGAGAGAGAGAGAGAGAGAATGTGTAGGGATTGTGGCTGCAATGTCAGGCTAACAATCATACACCAGAGGAAGAGACGAGAAGGGTCAGAAAAAAATTCAAGAATTCAAGAAATAATGGAGAGGATAAAAAATACAAGATACAATAAGAGAACGGAAACTGAAAAAAAGGGAGAGCAGATATGACAGAGTCTGAGGAACATTTCACTTCAAGGGTAGATAACAGGAAGAGGAAAGAAAAGAAGAGAAAAAGAAAGAAATTGCAGAATTCACCGTTGCATTTTATTACATATACACATACCTTAGGTGCACACACACACACACACACACACACACACACGCAGAAACATACAGCTAACATGCTGACATGCTCAAACCTGCAACATTTCAAGTGCTTTACATTCAACTCAGCCTCTAGGTTGTGTGGGTGTGGATATAATGGGAGTTTAAGAGTACAAATGAGAGTGCTGGATGAATGTGCCCTCACTTTAACTTTCTTATATTCGCTTCCCTCAGCCCTCCAAGCCCGGATCTGGTTCCTTCCCACAGCCATGTGGGAATACAATCAGACCTCCTTCTCTCTGCCTCTCCCTCTCTGTTTGTCTGCTCACTTATTTGCTGAATTCATCTCAGCAAACAAAAGGGAAAGGTGATAAAACATGCAGCACATTTGAAATGCCAATTCTTGGATTGTACATGCAGTGTGGTGAGCATTGCATCAGTATGGTGAACCTAATGGATTTACATAGATCCCTGGAGAGACAAGGCTAGTCAATGTTAAATTCTTCTGACTGTCCATGGGGCATGCTCATTGTTGCTATTGTGATGTGTCATGAACAGTGTCAGATGGCAACATTGCCATTTTACATGGACATTCATCCAAATAGGGACTTTATGAAGAATTATGTTATAGTGCATCCCAATTCTCACAAGAAGAGAGCATTATTACAACAGTCTTCTTGCTTTCTATCAGAGAAAAGTGTAACATATGAATTTTGATTGTATGATTGTGTTAAACGGTGTGTGTATGTGTATGTGGACTGTTCTAGACTAGACAAGAACAGACCTGATTCAGATAATTGGGGACCAGTTGAGTGCCTGAATAGCAGGGACAATTGTAAATAGTAGGCAAAGTGTAAAAATCTTCATCTGCGTGACTGTGCAGGGGGAAAGTTAACCACCCCTGTCCTGAGATGCGAAGTGCTTTCCAATAGAGCAGACAGAAATGAAATCACCTTGTCCGAAACAGCACAGAAAGGAGTCTTTTGGGCTTAATAAGTCAAGCTGATAGTTTTCCTCTGGTTCTTTTCCTTTGTGTGTTTAAGCTCTGGTCTATCATTCACCCTCTTATACACATACTAATCATACATGACTCACCAGCTGCAGTGTTCAAACACTGGTGTTTCCAAAGGTCACTCCTAATTAAGTCTTGTTTCCCAGCTGAATGACAATGGTAGCCTAATCTATTTGAAATGTCAAGTTGCTGAGAAGCAAAGAAATGAGAGAAGGGTGGGTCATGAATCATGCCTGATCTGTTTTGCTTTTTTTCAGAATAATCTTCACTCATTTCAATATCAAGGGCTTGATTCAAGTTCATGCAGGAAGTGTGATGATTGCAAGAGTTGGTTTGTTACAGTTTGGCTTTGAGAGATGTGGAGTTTCTAAGGGATTTGTAGAATCAGTGCAAATCCTTCAGATTCACTTTTAGATGAATTCAGCAACTGGAACTAAGAAGAGTCAATGTCTGAAACAAAAGAGTAAGGATTCATGACCTTCATGAAATTTAATACACTTCCTCTGTTTTGTTTTCTGCTATTTTTCCAGTTAGATTCTAAGAATTCCAGAACATTATCCGGAGATGCTATCGCGCATGCTGGAAAAGACTTACAACTTACAGTCTAACTGGTACCATACTGAACAATGTGGATTTAGCACAACATATTCGCCAGAGACAGCAAACTGTGCATTAGTGGAGAACACCAGGAGGTCATGAGTTAGAGGAGATGGTTTGGTTCAAGCAGTATTCATTTATCTGATAAAGGCCTTTAAATCAGTGAAACTTGGTGTTCTGATCTCTAACCTGGTGTAACAGAATTATAACTGGGGATTTGTGTGTCCTGCTGAGCCTATGGAATGTCATTAACTGACTTGAACTTTTTTCTTGTTTGTTTAGTGAGCTTTGTTTATTCTAATCGTAAAATTCGAATCAGCGTCCATTTAATTTGCTAATACCATGGATAGGCCACTTATCAGTGGTGGCACTTTAATGTGGCTCTAAGACAATGTGACACATAATGTGAGTACGAGGTGTGTTCCAATACAGACATGCATAGAAAACATTGAAATAAGCTGATGTATAAGAGCCATGGGGGGTGAAGTGGGTAGTGCTGTCGCCTCCCAGTAAGAAGGTCCTGGGCTCGATTCCTAGCCGGGCGGCTAGGGTCCTTTCTGTGTGGAGTTTGCATGTGCTCCCCATGTCTCTTTAGGTTTCCTCCAGGACCTCCAATTTTCCTCCCACAATCCAAAGACATGCAAGTAGGCAAATTGGAAATACCTCTAGGTGTGAATGTGTTTGTTTGTGTGTCTGCTCTGCAATGGACTTATGACCTGTCCAGGGTGTTTCCCTTCCTTTCGCCCAATGAACGCTGGGATAAGCTTCAGCATTCCCCTGCAACCCTAATTAGGATAAGCGGATTAGAAAATGAATGAATGAATGAATGAATGGATATAAGAGCCATAGTTTGTTGATTACCCTTGACAGGCTATTAATTAATAGCATTTGCTGGTTTTGTTTGGGGTACAGTACAAAGTGTAGCATCCTGACTGCATATAAAAAAGAGAGAGAGGAAGAGGGAGAGAAATAGAGAGCTGACAATGGCACAGATGCTCATTAAATGGATTGTAACCAGCTGAGATTATGTGTAGGAGGGAGGCCTTCACTCTCTCCTGTAGTCTGCACTAATGATATAAAGGAGTGCTCTGAGAATCATAAGCAGTTATTACAACATTAAATATGTGAGGTTGTCCTGTCTCACTCAATGAGGTGTGACAACTCCTGTTTTGGTTGTCTGTTCAGTTAACCATGACTGCAGTGGATTTCAGTATGGGGAGTTATCTGAATCAAACATCACCCCGGCCCAGACTCTGACCACGCAGAGAGGACTATTTGCGCATCCTCTCTTTTTCCACATTTCCACTCTAATTACACAGATACACCGAGTGACAGAGGAAAAGCAGGAGTTAATGCTGGCATTATGCTGAATCTCTCCTGGAATATAAAGTTTGGGACTTCTGCAAATAGAAAAAAAATCTTTTGAACAACAGTAAAGAAAAGAGGACCCGAGCTATGAGTTATTCTGATAGTGCAGATCCACCCAGAATAATATGGATGAAGGGATGTTGTTGTTGGTGGTGGTGTTTTTCTTTCTTTCTTTCTTTCTTTGGTCAGAACATCAGTCTAATTGTTTCTCTGTAGAATATTACTCATGTGGGGTAGTTGTGTCTTTTGGGTGTACCACACAAAGGTTATGTAACAGGGGGGTTTTATTCAACTGAATAGAACTTTCTGTGAGAGTGTGATGTTGAGTGATTGAGGACATTCCTTATTCCCTCCTCAGTTTTTCTCCCTTGTCTCCATTTTTTCTCTTCCACAGTGTTAACTGCTCCTCCAAAATCAGTCTCCCATCATTAATAATTAGGAAACTGTGCTTTTCAGAATTCTATGAGCAGAGCCTTTGATCTATCCTGATGAAAAGTCCTTTGGGTGTCCTGTACTGGGTGCCTGATCTTTGTGAATGTCAGATGATCAGAGACACATTTGACATTGCCACAGCACACATGCGCATGCACACACACACACACACACACACACACACACACACACACAGACACAGACACACATGCTTCTGTCCACAGCGCCTGGTGGTCTGTGGGTTTCATGTCATTGTAAACTCTGTCAGAAAGAAAAAACTCTCTTTACTTGAGTGCAAAGAATGTTCTTACTTGTTGAATTCACCAAACATTGTCTCCTCTCTCTAGCTTCCAGTCAACTCTAACGCTAGACAGGCTAGGGGCATATAATGTCCTCAGGATGCAACCAACTCTATTGGCTACATAACCTGATAATGTACTGATCAAGTCATCTGGGGGGTGGATGGGCATAGTTACAGTGGGTGTCCCCAGTTTGGTTGCCTAGACCAGCTGGGGCTTGAACTTCATAATAACCTTGGTTTAGTCCCAAAAAATGCAGTGGTAAGAAGACAAGGAGCATGTCTAAGGAATTTCAAACAGAAAACACCACTCTGGTGTACCAGTCATTACAGTTTCTCCAAAGTAATAAAAAGGCTTACTGTTATAAAAAGGAGTTGCAACAAACAGCAGAGGGGTTTATTTCTCTCCAAGCAGCAGGAAAACATCTCCCTGTACAGTGCTTCAACACTAGGCTCAGACCGCACAGCGCTCTTTTGAATCTTGGGGTCAGTCTTGAGTCACTGAGCTAATTTGGGAACAAGGACTTAACAGTAGAGGAGGTGTGATATACAGCAGCAGGAGATATGGGAATGTCATTTACCTGAGAGAGGCTTTGCACCTTTTGCACCCAGGCTACACTGGTTACTGAGGAAAAGACATAAAAAATCCTCAAACAATAATCAGAGAGGGAAAGAGAGAGAGAGAGAGAGAGAGAGAGAGAGCGTGTGAGCACAGATCATACACTCTAGAATCATAACAGGACTGCTGTTGAGGTTTTCTACAGAGTGATAAAATGATGATCTATGGGTATGAAAACACATTTTCTAAAAATATAAAAACTTGAATAACCGATTAAGATGTGACCAACAGGTCTACTGCTCAAACTAAAACAAAAAACAGGCTATAGATTGGCAGTGATTTCAAGATGGAAGTCATTGTTTGATAAGTTATCATTTTCTCTGCTTTATGGTTTGGTTGTTTTGTGAGTATAGCGTCAACCAAAAACAGTTATGGGCTGGTGTCTGAAGTGTGATCTGGGATTGAGAGGCTGGGTCATGTTATATGCTGGATTGGGATTAACACTGAGCAGCTGTGTAGGCATTTATATCCACAGCTGATCCTGGTTGCTCTGTAGTCACACATATTGAGACAAGCAGCTGAATCACATGATAACCACAATCATAATGTACTTACTCTGATCTGAGCACAAATGAGGAGCACATTAAGACTAATCATATCACTTTAGTTACAATGATCTGTCGTCAGCATGACACCCCATCCTCACCTAATCTGAATTAATGAAGTCAGTTGAGGGTGAGTTAATCAACAGATTTTGAGAGGAGTGTGCATTTGTGTGTGTGTGTGTGTGTGTGTGTGTGTGTGTGTGTGTGTGTGTGCGTGTTTGTACACGTGCAGACTGAAGAGATAATGCAATTTTTTTTATAAACTTTCGACATTTGATGGCATTAATTGCAAAATTTTTAGCTTTTTTCCTGAAAGAGCATTTAGGCTTTTAGTGTGTGACTGCAGATATCACAAAGAGGGTAATGAGGCTTGTTTATTTAGTGAAGTTCATTTTGTGCCTATTGGATTTTGCCATATCTCACACTGTCGGACATTGCAAGTGGTATTTTGTTGGGGGGGTATATATATATATATATATATATATATATATATAGATAGATAGATAGATAGATAGATAGATAGATAGATAGATATTCTCAGTGTGAAGTAAATCACTGTTTATTTAGGGTGAAGACAGAAGACACAATTGTGGTAAACCCGTGCTTACAACAACAGAGATATGTTGTACTCTGTGTCATTTGATAGCATTGTGATTTCTATGGAGCATCAGAATAGACACAATTTTTATTCAGTCTACTTTAAACACTTTTAATTTAATACAACACATAACCTAGTAGAACCTGTACAGGATATTTTGTGGATAACTCAAACATCTGGAGCTTTCAGGCATGGGGAAATGTTCACTAATTTTGGTCTTCAAACAGCACACTGTGGTTACATGAGCTTTTAGTACTCCAGCATGGGACTGTGGCATTGTGTACAAAAGCACCCACACAGTTAGTCAATTACCAATTTTCAGAGCTTATATGTCAAAGGGGTAAGCTGAGCAAGCACAGACAGACAGAAAAAAAACAAAAAATAAAAAACAAAACTCTATTCCCCTTCCTCTTCTGTTTATCTATATAAACGTTATCATTTCTGAAGAAGGCAATAGCATTTATCAGCAGAATTGTCAGCTAATAAATCTCCTTAATCATGGATTCAGTATTTCTTTTTATTGAGTATTTTAAAGTTGGGGACTTGAACATTTTTCTCCTTCCATTATCCATCTTCCATCTGCCGAGAGTCTGATTGTGTAACACACTGTTTCAGGTAGACTTAGTCATCACATCCAAACCAGCCAGTCATCATTGCAACAGTGTGCAGACTTCCAGTTTAAAGCAATTACTATGCTGTCAGACATGACTAGATGCTATTAAATTCAAATCATGATGTATGTGTCCTGAATGTGGAGCGCACCCTCACTTGAAACTCCCTAAATCTCTCCAACTAGACCCAGCAATATTTTCAGAGCACAGATTAAGACCACTAGAAAGATTAGGATCCCATTCTCACAAATACGACTGCTCTGATTCTGTCACATTATTTAATCTTCTTGTATATGGTTGAGAGTGGACAGATCCCCTTTTTTCAGATGAGTGGCTTTATTTTGTTGGATTGTGTAATTCAGAGCCTTGAATGAGCTTTAATGAAAAGCTTTGTCATGGTGAGCCTTTCTCTGTTGAAGCTTACTGTAGATAAAGAGAGGGAAAGAGGACAATGCTATGAGCCTCTTGCCTGTATTGCCCCTGCTCTCTTTGGACAATATAGACACCTAACAACATGGCAGCTCCTCTACCTGATAGTAACTCACTGTCCATGAACATTTTCTGGATCTGCTCTACCCTCCCAGCCCTCTGTGATGATTATGTTGGATGTGATCCATTATGTAGCCTAATATAACTTTACACTCTTTACTCACAGTAAACATGAATAAGGTGGCAATGTTTTCTTTCTGATGTGAGAACTAACACAGTTCAAGTGTTGGAGAATTATGTCATAAAGTGGAAAAAGGAAGGGAAATGTCCTACTTGAAATGTCACTGCTTTGACAGGACTGGTTTGGCCTTTCTCCAGGGAATGTACTCCGTACTTCTGTCAATTTTGGCCATTTTCTCTCAGTCAGTCAAAGTGGGCTGCAGACTTCTCATCATTTCATGATTGGCTGCCTCCACTCCGTGTGGATTTAGTTCTGATGGCAACAGAGATGTAATAGTGTTTCTGATTGATGGAGGAATCCTGCCTGGAAAGATACATTTCTCAAATCTGACTAAGAATCTTGAACAGAATTATTTAAATAAAAGTTCTCTGTCTTGGGCTACATATACACTAAGCCAGGTAAATCTGAAATTGCATAATTATTTCTCCGTTTAGCCCCTCCGTCCACACTAAAATGTCGTTTTCCACCATCGAAAATGATACTTTTCAAGCTCTCTGAGGCGCATAAATTTGAAAACACCAGGTTCGCATTGTAATGTGGACAGGGAAAACGGAGAGTCTCGGAAACGATGACGTCCATCGATGACGTGCAGTCAGTGCTGCTCTGTAAGCATTTCAGCGTTTTGGTGTGGATGTAGAACATTTGGAAAGCGGTACGAAAACAATAGTGTGGACGGAGAGCGTATTTACATAAAATCTGCGTTTTCAGATTTACCCAGCTTAGTGTGGACGTATCCTTGGTTGAACTTCAGAGATTGTTAACTTATTTTAGAGGCCTCAGCTCAAAATAAGCTGACTCTGACAAATACTGATATTTAGTTAAATAGTTTGCAATCCTGGACTCAGACTCCATATACGCTGTGGCAGTGATATTTTCATGAATGATTCTGTTATTGATTACTCATGCCTTTGCTGACACACAGAGCTGCAATTTATAGTGACAGAGTGAAAAATGCCCAGATATGTTCATGGAGTTAAATTCTTTGGAGCTGTTAAAAATTTGTATTTAACTGTGAAAACTTTTCAGGATCAAGTATAAGAAATTAATACAGAGCTTGTTTTAAAACAGTTAATTATTATCTTTTTAAAATTCAAAACCCAATAATATTTGGATTTTTTTTAAATATTTTTGGTTTCTTTATGCTATACAAAAAAACACTCTTAACTCACAGTTCACTTGCTCTTTCAGTTTGATCTGTTTCCACCTGTAGCTACAGTGCTAACACAGCATCAGCAGAAGGTTGTGGGGTAATTATCAAAATGGTTTCAGTTGACTCGAACAGCATCTGAGCCATAGCATTCACTATTGCTACTTGATCATATATTAGGACATACATAGACCCTTTGTCTTGAATAGCAGTTTTAATGATGAGATGCTTTTCATGTTATATATTCCATACCACCAGAAACAAATATGTTTCTCAGGTTGCATAACTTTTTGTAAAACAGTAATTAAAAAAAACAAGAAAACTTTTAATTATTCTTTCAATTATTCAATATGCATCTTTTGACAGACTGATTACCCACTACAATATGAATATGAAAATGTGATCTAGTCTTTGGAGGAGAAGGGGGAGTCCAATTGGGGCCTCTAACTGACATTTAATTGAGATGCCTGTTTGACTCCTTAAGCTGTCCATCATCCATAATGCTGTCAGTCGCTCAACAAGCTGCAGCAAAAATCTGTCCCCACAGATATGAGTCAGAACTGTCTGCTTTGCTTATAGAGAAGCTAATTAGTGCCACGGCACTGTAATTATCTCATCGGCAATATCATGTCCACAGCGGTGTCAGTTTTGCACAAACCTTCCCTGCCTTGGATGCCTAATAGTCATGTTGACATCATCGCTGATTGGCAGCAACAGAAATCAACACACAACATGAATTCACTATTCATCTGAGTAATTCTGAACATTGGTGTTTTCCTGAGAGAACTCTTTCATTTATGTGGAAGGAAAGAATCAGTCAAATTAAGAGTTACACCTACACATTTCTCTAGAGATGAAGAGACAACAGGGTTAATGATGGAGGATTGTATCTAATGAGGCCCAGCCTTATTCTTATTAATGTAATGCTATGAAAATATAAGGGACAGAATCAAGAGGAGGTCACAGTCATGTTCTTATCTGTGGTATTAACTTTAATGTTGAAGTATATAACGTATGGTTGACCTCAGAGAAAAGATAATGCTTGGTATCTCCACTCAGGACCTTGGAACAATTATGAAAGTTATGGGAAATGTTTGTGTTGTCATCTCATGTATAAAATCAGTGCCATTGTCTATTCTACTCCTGGACCTGCAAATAAGAGTTTCCTTGATCACTCCCTTATTAGTTTGAGTCCTCGTTTGGGTCCTGCACTTGTAAACTGAATCTTTGGTCTGGTTAATTTCTTCCTGCTCTCATCACTGAATTCAAGTGGTTCCACTATGTCTCTCTCTGCTTGAATAATATAAGTTGGATTTTTCTATTTTGTTTTGATGGGTTTGTGTTTTGAGAATATTGGCTGGGACACCCAATACAACAGGGAGGGAAAGAGCCATTTGTAATACACAGAGCTACTGGTGGGTGTCATCTTTTGTTTCAGTAACCTAGTCAATTAAATAAATTCACCTGAAAGATTTGTTCACTGATTGGTTCAGTGCTTTCAGATGAGCGTGAAATGTGAATCATCTGTAGGACTTAAACCTTTTTTGTATATTTGTTATTTTCTCATATATTTTTGTACAACTCATTTTCTTTTTCATGAGTATTATTTGAAAGTCACTTTGGAGTGAGTTCCATTGCCATCATTTGTTATCTCTTGCAAGTTCAAACATCTCAAGATGCCATAGTTTATATCTGCAAGCCTTCACCATTCCCCTTTAGCATTTAATGTCAAGCAAATCCCTGTGAGCAATTTTGTACTGACTCATTGCACCACTGTGCAGCACATTACCTGGTACTGACCATTTGTATTTCACCTGTGGCAATATGTACTGAGCTACCTCTTCCCTGCTGTGTTTCTCTTACCAAATGAAACAGTACATCAATAATGACTCAGGCTAAGCAACAGTATTGAAGAAATGCTTTTGATTTGATATGACCTGTGAGTGGAAACATTCACTGGCCAGTATTTCAGTTTATAATTGATGCACCTCATAGAAAGCTGAAGCATGCTCAACTAGGCAAACTGTGATGCACACTCTTGGTTTTAAGCATTCACTTTTGAATGATTCAAAATGAATCTGCGAAACAGTTTTATTTAGCAATTTAATTGGTATTTATATACAGTCGGGTCCATAAGTATTTGGACAGTGGCACAATTTTTGTAATTTTGCCTCTGTACACCACCACAATGGATTTGAAACAAAGCAATCAATATGTGACTGAAGCGTAGACTTTCAGCTTTAATTCAAGGGGTTACAAAAATATCACATTAACCGTGTAGGAATTACAGCCATTTTTATACATAGATCAAGTGGCTGACTGGGCCATTGAACAATTCCTTTTGTTTGCCTTGAAAAGCTGTTGTGTTGCCTTCACAGTATGTTTTGAGTCATAATGCATCTGTACCGTGAAACACCATCTTATCAGTTTTGCAGCATTTGGCTGAATCTGAGCAGATAGTATAGCCCTATACACGTACACCAGTGACCCAGTTCCATTGGCAGCCATACATGCCCATGCCATAATACTGCCTCCACCATGTTTGACAGATGATGTGTCAAACTCCATACTCTTCTCTTCCCATCATTCTGGTACAGTTAATGTTGGTTTCATCTGTCCAAAGTATCTTGTTCCAGAACTGGCCAGGCTTTTTTAGATGTTTTGTGGCAAAGTGTAATCTGGGCTCTCTGTTCTTGAGTGTTACCAGTGGTTTTCACCTTGTGGTAAACCCTCTGTATTTACATTGATGAAGGCTTCTCTTGATTGTACACTTTGACAATGATATGCCTACCTCCTTGAGAGTGTTCTTGACTTGGCTAGATGTTGTGAAGGAGTTTTTCTTCACAAGGAAAGAATTCTAAGATCATACACTTTAGTTGTCTTCCATGGTCTTCCAGGCCTTTTGGTGTTGCTGAGCTTGACAGTACATTCTTTCTTTTTAAGAATGTAACAAATAGTTGATCTGGCCACTTCTAAAGTTTCTGCTATTTGATAGGTTTGTTTTGTTTTTTCAGCCAAATGATGACCTCCTTCACTTGCATCAACACCCCATTGGACTGCATATTGAGAGTTCCCATGAGCAGCTACCAAATGTAAACACTTGGGATCAACTCCTTAATTTGTCATGAAATAACAAGGGAACAAGCCACACATAGCCATGAAACTGCTTGTCAGTCAGCTGTCCAATTACTTTTGAGGCTCTGAAAACGGAGGGACTATGTATAAAAATGGTTGTAATTCCTAAACGGTTAATGTGATATTTTTGTAACCCCTTGAATTAAAGCTGAAAGTCTACGCTTCAGTCACATATTGATTGCTTTGTTTCAAATCCATTGTGGTGGTGTACAGAGGCAAAATTACAAAAATTGTGCCACTGTCCAAATACTTATCGACCTTACTGTATGTTTTGTATCACATAAGTAAATACTGGAATCAAAAGTGATTCTTGGAAGATGAAATTTGGATAGTTCAATAAGATAAAACAAAATTTAAAAGACAGTCAAGAGATAGACCAAGCAGGACACTAAGTTACAGAAGGGGTAAAGACAGAGAGAAATGGGAAGCAGACAGCTTACTACACTATACTGTTACATGCACTTTTGTTCAGTTTTACATTTAATTGAATCAACATTCCATAGTATATAAACATCACATACATTTGGAAGAGCAAGATATTTTTTCTTGAAGCTTACTTCAGCATTGAGATTGCATTCAGGCCATATTAAGAGAGGTTTATTATTTCTTTAAATGAACAAAACAAACAAATATTAAATGTAACACCAACAAAGACAGTTTTCTACTACTTACACTCTAGAAGTCACTCTGGAGGGCTAAATCGGCAACCCTTATCATGGACATACGATAAATATTTGCTTTTAAAAAAGACAATTGAACTAATAATACATACTGTTTCCATACTGAAGCTCTGTAACTAGATCTCTGAATGTTAATGTCAGGTAGTGAATCATTTAGATCAAGGCTGCTTTCTAGCTGTTGCTCATGTCACAAATACAAAATAACACCAGTGGCCTACCTGCTCTACCACCTTTGCTAGTTTTAAGTTGCATAAAGAAATTATATTGTAACGTGACAAATTCATTTTAGCACAATGTTCTCTTATCTCCTCATATATCCATTTAATGATTAAAACAGCAGACAAGGGAGCAAACTCTAATTTATGCTAGTGGTCTAATAAAGGGTTATGATGAAAGTAGGGGTGGGAGCAGAGACTGAGGACATCCTGAGTTTTTGCTCTGAAAGGTATTTTTGGGGTTTTTTTTTCTGCTACATAAATTTTGGCCCAGAAAAATACATCTGCCCATAAGAACAGTGGTGGCCAGAGGGATTTCTCATCCTGACATTAGAGTAGCAGTGGCCATCCTGGCTATGCCACGGAAAACACAGTAATCCAGACAGCAGAATGACGAATTCCCATCAAAAAGAATGATCTGAAAATAATTCACCGTATGTTTGAGAGAAGTCAGACAGTGTAGATAACAAGACATGACAGGATTTCTGAACTCTAATCTCTGCAGTCTTTGTTCCCTGTTTCCTTTTTTGAGAGGAAGTCTCATTACTCCAGCATACTTGAGCTAGATCATTAACTACTCCTTATGAACGTGTCCTTTAGACTGACTGCATCTCAAGCTGGGAGACACACTTATAGATGTCTCAATTAATTTTAAAACAAACTCTCTCTTCTATATATTGTGAAATTACAACTCCAGGAACGATCAGTGACCTCCACGGACACGATAGTGTTGTTTTTACTGATTGCTGTATGTCATGAGAAAATAACTATATGAATAATTTTACAGGAAAGGCGTTATCACTGGAAACAATGACTTGTTTCTTATGCAGCAGGGATTAAGTAATGCTCTTGACAGTTATTAAACAACTGAATACTTATGTTCAGCAGTATGACAAAATATGGTATAAATTACAAATGAGCAATTTGATAATTGACAAGTGGCTGATCAGAATGAATTCACAATTGCTTGTAGTTTAATCAGTCATTTCTCATTAGACTTGAGAAAAATGTACAGATTTCCATCCAAGTAAACTGACAAAGGTTTGATATTTAAACTGACTGTTTGATATTTAATGTCAAGGTCATCTTGCTTTGAAAAAAGTAAAATTGCCCCAGGCCTGTGGAGACCTCCTTTAATGATATCTATGTGGATTTACCATGCAAAACAGGTTAAATAGCTTAAGCTTTGTTCCAAACATGTTGTACATAATAATAACGATTAAGATTTTGAAAGTTCCTCTCTGACAGAGATTATCTTGTAATGCTTGTTTAAGGTACCCCAGCCTTAGTAATTGTACCTTTTGCAGTGGGTTATTCTTGGGTATTGAGAGTAGAGTGAATGTCCTAATTCAGATTTCATTTAGGAAAAGATATGAGATGAGATGGTAGAATATGCAGAGGTGTCTCTGTAGGAAAATATAGAATCCTCTGTACAGTAGGTCAGTATTCTACACTTAGAGCATGCATTTCTCTGAGAGTGTGTTCTCTGGGAACCCTTGAACACTAGACATGAAAATCTTTATTTCACTATTTATTTATTTTTATTTACTTATTAATTATTTATTTCTTTATGACACATTGCATCTGAATCGATACAGCCATCTCTGTATTGATATATATCATTTACTACCACTACTACTACTACTACTACAACTATTATTATTATTATTATTATTATTATTAATTAGTTTTCTTTGGCACTGTGCGTCTCTCTCTGTCTCTCTCTCTCTCTCTCTTTCTCTCTTCTCCTCTGTGCCTGTCAATCCCCATGAAGGACACACATCCTTTGACTCCTCAAGGCAAAATACCCCCCCCCCCCCCCCCATTGTGGAATGCAAATGTCATGTCAAATGTCTTGCAATGGACAACAAAATTACAATGTACCAAATGTTCATAAATCACAAGTGTGGATCCACTGCAGGTTTTATTAAAGGACATATTAAACTTGATCAAAAAAGTGGCAATGTGTGTGTTTTTTTTTAACTTATCTGCTAAGGAACATATATTATAACAAATGAGACTCCTAACGGAATGCTACCATGGTCATCAAACTGTGAAGGAGCTCATTGTAATGTTCAGGGCTGTGGCCTGCCCAATAGAAGGGATGGGTCTTTTTTATCAAAAAGTGGAGCTTTTTTTAATTATTGAAAGGTTTATTTGAATTGGCTTTTAGTCTGACTTTTTTTAATCTTTTATTCATGTATGTATTTAGTTTTGGGGAAGGGGGGTTGTCAAACAATCCACTGAAACCCCATGGCTATGGCCACCATGTTGCCTCCATATTACTCTCTCTCTCTCTCTCTCTCTCTCTCTCTCTCTCATAACGGAGTTATTTTGATTTATGCCTACATTTTTTCTTGCAGCCTTTATAAAACATATAGTAGAATTAAAATTGAACTGTTTGCACTGTACTGAATCGTATCATATCGCACCACATGGTATTGCACTGAAAGAGGGCTGAATCGTATCATATTAAATCTTTGGCTGCTAAAAACGTATCTTTCACGGACTGGATTGTTGATCACATATTGAGATGTGTACTATATCAGTCTCAGAAAAAGGGATACGCACCCTTAAAGAGCATGTTACACCCCAGGGATGGGAAAAAATGTGAGAAACGAGGATACTGAATTCTGTTTAAAGTTACCAATTCCTGTCAATAAACTGATATTTCACAGCAAAAACGTGTACACTCACTTGTGGGTTTGCTCTTTATATAAATAAAAAATAATGCAAAATGAGTGTGTCATGTGCACCTGATGCAAAGTAAGGCTCCCCATTCAAAGTTCTGCATGACACCAGCAAGTCATTTCAAAACAAAGTACTGCATATAGTGACAAAGAATTCAGCCCTCAACCCTTTTTTCACATAAGTGATTGTCACAACCCAGAATTTTAATCAATTTGACTGCCAGTTTTCATTTGCAAGTCACACACCCTTTTTCACAGTGCAGTCATCTTGCAGCCAGTAGTCTTTCTGGATAAGTCTCTATTAATTATGCACAGCATGATGGAGCAAGTTTTCCTGTTCCTCCTTGCAAATTTGCCCAAGCTGAGGCAGGTTAATTGGCAAGTGGTGGACAGCTAAGGACTGGACTTTGACCGGGCCACTTAAGGACATCAACTTTCTACATTTCAAGCTACTCCAGTGTTGCTCTGGCAGTGTGCTTTGGGTCATTGTCCTGCTGAAAGATACATTTTCTTCCCTGTTCAAGTTTTGTGGCAGAGGAGAGCAGGCTTTGCACAGGATCTCTCAGGCTCTTTCTCCACCATTCATTTTTCCATCAGTCCTGATCAGTTTGCTTGATCAGTCCCTGTTGTTGAAAAGTATCCCAATAACATCATACCACCACCATCACCACCACCACATTTTACCTGGTTTTACCAGGCTGATATGCAGTCACTGATTAAACATTTAGCATAGTCTTCAAGCCAAAAAGTTCCACTTTAGTCTCATTAGACCACCAGATTTTTTGCTGCAGTTTCTCTTTTCTCTCTCTCTCTCTCTCTCTCTCTCTCTCTCTCTCTCTCCCTCTCTCTCTTTTTTTTTCCAGCTGGGGCTTCTTTTTGGCTACCCTTCCAGAATGGTCCTTTTTGTGCAATGCCTTGCAGATTGTTGAGCCATGAAAACCATCTTCATTTGCTGCCACTGACTGCTGAAACTCAGCCAGAATGACAGTCGGCATCACAGTACACTCCTTAATAAGTGTCATTCTTGTTCGCTGACTAAGTTCAGAGGGACTGGCAGGCAGTGTGGCTGTAGTTTCATATTTTCACACTTCTGTATGATGGTCTGCGCTGAGCTCTGAGGTATGTTCAGTGCCTTTAAGGAGGCCTTGTGCCCTTCCCTAGTTCTGTGCTCTGCTATAATTATAGCCCTGGCATGTTCTGAAAGTTCTTTTCTCTTTATATTGGTTTGCTTTGAGGAAAGTCTCTACCATACTGTTGAGCCCCACAGGTGTGAATATGTATTATTATATGGGTATTATCCAGGTGACCCACAAAGAAACCACAAATTGTTAATTATATTGCACCTGGGCAAGTTAACCTTAACATTACAAAGGATATGAACACTTCTTAAGTCTCACATTTTTGGTTTTTAATTTTTAGTAAGCTATTGAAAGGTTTTGAACACTTCCTTTTGATTTGACATGTTGTACAGTGTTTTGTACATCGACTGTGAAAAAAAAAACTAAACAATCAAATATATCAATATATTTCAGTATGCTTTAAATTTAGAATCTGAGATGATAAAACATGGGAATAGTTTTGGGGGCTGAATACTTTTTTACGGCACTGTATCAAGAAAAGAAGATTTTCAGGTATCAGTTACAGTTATCAGAAACCTGCCTCTTCGGTGCTCTTCTCCAAAGCCGAGAAAATGTGATGATTAATAAAAACCAAACTCATTATTAGCTCACTCACTCAGACTGTATGGAGGAAGTCCTTTGCCCCTAGCTGGGAGATGAATGTTGACTGACATTGCTAGCAGCAATATTTTCCTTGGTCGGAGATGATAGTGGAATCTGTGTGCGTCTACTAATGCTGCTCTTTTGCTGGTAGATCAATCACTAATGCGAGTATGCCCCTTTGTGTTTTGCCAACACCTGAGAGTCTGGCAAAATTGGCATGTACATTCACATGCCTAATGGCTAAAGTAGAATTCTTCACATATGCATGCAGCGGCGGCGCCAAAGACTTTACACCAGTATGAGAGATCAAACTTGCACACTTCCCACCTACATCATTTATCATCTTAATGAACAATAAAACAAAATTCTATGGCATATACCTAACTTTTTATGAAGAATTATACCCGGAAATTCATGGCTCAGCCAGAGCGAGATGTGTGGGGGTACTCTCCAAAGGACCGCGTTGATTATAGGCAAGGCAGAAAAAGATTAATGACTCACCATTAGACGTCTTCACCAAAAAAATAAATAAAAAATAAAAACTGTTGGTTGTTGTGTGTGAGGGAAAAACCCATCAATAATCTGCTCACAGTCCAGAGTCCTTGTTTTCTCAGTGTTTATGGCTAGCAGTGCCAGGTTACTGGTCCGAGTAAGAAATGGCCCAAATTAGAATTTGTAACAAGCTAAGCTTTGCTTTCTGGCTATGGCTAACATCCAGGTAGATAATCTTGGAGCCTTTCTTTTTCTTTTCTCCCTTTTTTGCCTTTATTGAACCAATAAAAACCACCAAAAATGTTGCACTTGCGCTGTGCCACCAGAATGCATTCCAAGTCCAAACAGAGCACATCACCACATTTTTCAGCCTGATGATTTTTGATTAAAAAATTATATGCATTGCAGCTTTATTTAAAAAAATGTATCACTTATACTCACGAATAAGTTTACAAAGTAAATTTCATAGCAAATTAAATTTCTTGGGAGCGCTATGCCCTTGTACATAAGATTCGTATAAATATAGTCTGAAACATAATTTACACACACCAACATCTTTGCTAACAAGACCCTAATGCTGACAAGACACACACAAACACACACACACACACACACACACATAAGACAATACATACAACACTGGAAAAAATGGTTGAATACAATGCTCGGTGTTCATCTTTTTCCAACAGTTTCATAGCCATGTTATTGGTGGAGGAAGTGACAGTCTAGGTCCTTTACCAACTCTCAGTCATGCTGTTAATCTTAAATCTGCAGTTAGAGCCAGTGTATCTAGAACAAGATATTGCCATCTGCAGTGCTTAGCAAGGGATTGCCTGTGCTTATGAACAGGAATCCTGATGATGAGAATGATGTCTGATTCACCGACAGCACACATCCACAGGATCAAAAGTTGTTGTTTTTTTCCACACCTTTAAAAGACAATCAAGTGCTCCAAAGGGTTTCAGTGCATATGGATGTTTCAAAGCAAGCTATAAGAAAGAAAAGAGCATAAGTACAACAGCTTTTGTTTAGCGTTCTCTGTCAAGTATGTTTGCAGTGCTTGGTGTATTGTTTAAATCACTTTATCTGACTGAGTACTCAGTTTACAGTTAAATAATAATTGGAGTCAGTTTTCTAAAGGGCAGGTTAATGCTTGTGAGTAAGTTGTCTTCATTATACAGGATTTAGGGAAACTAATTGCACATTGTTTATCCACCAAACACAAATCTGAGATGTATGGACTTTCTCTATATAACAGCATAGTCATGAGTTACTTTAAAAGGCAACTGGTTGATCAAACAATCTCATGTGCTATGGTCCTACAACATTAAATTAATGATAGGCTTAAAATGGCCAAATCTGTCACTGAGGGTGAAAAGTTAGAAGTTAGCAAGCTTCATTGATAATAGGTAATGTGTGGTTAGTCCCAATGCTAGCCTAACAGAGAGTTAGTTTTAGTTTGTTACAGTGCAGTTTTATCCCTGCCAATGAGTACACACCCAGGGATTAATAAACCAAACCCCTGATTATCAAGAGCCCTGTCTAGGTAGCTGATAGCATAGACTGACTGACTGAACTGCATACAGCGTTCACCTGGGTTTTTGTATTCCATTCCTTACAAATTAGCCATGGCACTTGTTCTAAATGATCAGTTTAATTAGGCCTTAAAACAATGCTTTTGATAAAATGGGTTGTTGAAGATCTCCAACTCTGTATCTTACATACGCAATGACAAGGATAAGAGTGTTAGCAAAAAAATCTCTCTGTTTAATTTACGTATTATTTTGCACTCATTAAAGCAAATCGCATGTGTGTGCACAAGTTATGAGATACTATCATTTTTATTGAGAAATTCTAGTTTTCACCATGTTGATATTGTAATCAACTTGCCCCTCTGCACTTTCTCCTGAGTTCTTGTTAGGCTGGCTGAGAGGAGGCCAGATGTAATTAAGGCTCCTCTCCAAAAACAACAACATGTTTAATCTGACAGTGCAAATGTGAGTATTTTGTGGTGTACAGAAGGTTTTGGCAGCATATCAGGTACTATGAGGCAGTGTAGCTAACTAATGTCCTTTAGCTGGTCTCTTGTACATTCAGTTTCAAACCCTTTTTCCATCATAATAGAATATGAAGATGAACAATGTGGCACTGTCTTTTGATTTAACATCCATATACTTTATTACAGGTTTGTCTGAATTTTCCAGGTTGCAGAGGATAATCTATTTTTGTTGTTGTTGTTGTTTTTCATTACATTTGATGTTTATTGTTAAAAGTAATGCCATGAGAGGTAGGTGCTTCAGATTCAGACACTGACATGACAGTATACAGTAGGTTTTGTAATTGTAATTCATTAATACAGAACACAATGCAGACCTCATTTTTTCCCTGTCTGCATTCTGGAATATGTATTCCCTTTTGTTATTGGTCTCATACTGCATGTAAGATTGGCAATGGAGGTGGTCATTCATAATTCATAATTCACTCCAGAAGATAAGCCCCACTCATCCGGCAGAGGGACTGGTCCTATGACTTTCCTCACAGTACGACAAAAAAGAAAGCCAAACTGGCCAAAGACAGCGCTTGAAAATAAATGTATTATTGATCTCAGATATAGTGTACCGTGTTTACTAAAAGCTGGCAGAGACCTGTTTTCTTGTCTAAATAGATCTACCCCCTCTGGTTACAGAAATAAGTAAAATCCCAGTTTTAATCATCAATAGAGTGGCATTGCCACCATCAATGAATCTAGACTCAACATTGTTTAGCAACCATGTAGTCCCTGTTGCAATCATTGGGGGAAAAAGTGACGGGCATTAATTTGATTTGTGAGTTTGTTTTTCGCTGAGAATAACAAATATATGAAAATGGTGCTTATTAACTGTTTGTAGGTTTTACATCATTTAAATTTCATTCAGGTTTAGGACAATTTTTTTTTATTTTTTGACCCAAAAATGTTCTTTCAACACCCAACTTCCATCAACCAGCATCCTAGCTTAACCATCAGACTCTAACACCCTCCCCCTAACACTTGTATACTTACACTCTCCACTATTGTGCATGTATACAATACCCAGCTTCTCTGCTGTCCCCTGCTAACACCCAGTCACTGTTTTCACTGCTAGAATCATATCACTGATTATGTCAGCACATATCCACATCTATGCAGAAGCCATAACAATTATTTTTCACCGGACTGTTAGCACTCATAACTTCGGAACTGTTGCTGTTGATGACAGGTGCATGTCAGTACAGTTTACTGTTGAAATGCAATATTTGCACACTCTGCATGGCTCCATACTTTTACTGTCCTGTATATTTACCAGTTATTTATTGTGCATTTACCTTAAGCAGGTGTATTTAATCTGAATTGCTGTGCATACGCTGCCATGTGTATTTATTGTGCTGAACTTTTATGTCCTGCTGCACTATGTGTTACCAAATATAAGTCTTCTACTTGCACTGCGTGACGGTGCAGTTGTGCGCCCCTCACTTAAATCGGTGAAATGCGCACTCGACATAAAAAGAAACCCTAACTTACCAACATGATCGGACTGGACCGAAGATATGGGTATTGGAATGGCCTGATTAAAATATGAGATTGTTGAACAAAGTGTTGAATCTTACCCGACTGCAAAAAGTCTTGTTTCATCGTGACAAACAGTGGCAATAGTTGACGTGGCTTTTTAAATAGTTTGTGTGCGCGCTTTGTTTGGACACGACATTTCAGAATAGTATTTTGCGCTGTTTGAGTTGACGGTAAATACGATCATGCGTGTAAATGACAAGTGAATTCTGTAATCAGTGTATAGTGAATTATGTTTTTGACAATGCTCTGTGTTGCAGTTTTGTGCAAGAAATTTTGAAACGCATTGTGGAGTATGGTTCAGTCTATGTCTACATAACGTTGACGAAGAGACCATGTGGGGAGGCAGCTCTGGCGTGAGAGTGTACCTTGTATGCTAAAATGAATGCCAAGACCAGTTCTTTGTCATTTTGAGATCCTTTTATTTTGTGATCAGTCCTGTGTTGTTGTTTTTTTTCTTTTTTTGTTCCTTTTTGCTGTTCACCTGCCGGCAGATTCAGTCACCAGAATAAAAAGATATCATCACCTTTCTTGCAATACTTACCAGTGCGCCTGTTCCTTCCATCAGCCGGACACGCTACACTACACACTATATGTTTTCCTGTGTACATAGCCCCTGTCTTGTATGTTGCACTGCAGTCCAGGAGAAATTACATTTCATTCAACTGTACACTTACATGTGGATGGAATGACATTAGCCTTGACTTGAGCTGTCTGTTATGAGCCTTGCTAAATGCTCTCATTTTCTGATGCTTTGAAGCATTAAGATAGTCACTTCTTGAATTGGTCTTCCCTGACTAACAGTATTGGACTGATGACTTAAATGTTGCCTTATTACCTTGGACCACTGGATTGTTTATCTCCATGGATCTGACCCCAAGGGATCACTATGAAGTCCATGAAGACAGCGAGATTTTTTTTTATCATCCCCATCTATCAGCAGAATCCAGTACTGTTCTTTCATGTGCACACCCATGACTGGTTCCCCTGCAAGATACCCTGCTCAGTGTGGTACTTCACTATACTGCAGGCAACATAGCTGAATGACTTCTAATGTTCAAAGAATCTTTTTACCAAAATAATACAATAAATATTTGTTGCCCCTTTTCCAAGGTATACAACACATATATAACAAACACATAGCAGTTATTATAAAACTACACAATCAAAAATCATATCCTGCTGAAGATGTATGAACTAGAAAACTTCACTCTCTGATTTAAAAGCTGTTTTGTTACATTAATACATGCTGATTGTTGTGACCCCTGTTGCTGCACCTGTGATGGCGCCACTTCATTCTGCCTCTCTGGCATTCTAATTACCTGTTTCTAGTCACCTGTTCAG
The DNA here is from genome assembly GCF_902362185.1 of Chanos chanos. Classification (NCBI taxonomy): domain Eukaryota; kingdom Metazoa; phylum Chordata; class Actinopteri; order Gonorynchiformes; family Chanidae; genus Chanos; species Chanos chanos. The sequence goes on from NC_044495.1 coordinate 21,107,679, forward strand.
CACCGATCTTGTCAAACCCTATAAATACTCTGGAAATTTCATGTCACTCTTGTGAAGTGTAGCAAATTGCTTAACTATGCCGCCCAGTTTATTCTTGTCTCTCATTAGTTTCCTGCATCTCCATGGTTAGTCATTACTGTGCATGTTTTGTCTTGAGAGGACAAAGTAGGACAAATAAACTCCTTGTGCACCTGTGTCCAAACATGTCTGTGTCTCTGGAGTCCTCAGTGTGACATTAAGAAGAATAATAACATGAATTGTCCAACACACTAAAGGTAAATGGCTTATCCTTTACATAAGCATATTCCCACCAATATAATTATTGATGACAACAATGACTGATATGACTGAGCATTATAGATCCATTATAGATTCCTAAGATGAACAAATGAAGGCCGCCATATCTGTGTGGATTGGTCTGTATTCATGTTGTGTTGTTCAGTTTAAATTCAGTTCTAAAACCACAAAAATGTCAATGAGACAAAAATCATACCCTGGCTGCACCTGAGCTACACACTCCTCAGATTCTGATGTGCTCCGTACTCCACAAACAAGCCATGAGAAATGTAACAGGTGCAACATTTTTTTTAAACAAAAGAAAAAAATTTGGTGTTATAATATGGTCAATGTCAAACTGTGACAGAAATCATGTTTATACACCCCCAAAACCACAATTTCTTTCTTCTCACTGAAATAAAAACAATCCCGTATAGCATACAGTTGTGATGTGACAATAAACAAAAAGGGCAGAGAGCCAGGTAGACTTTGTTTTTGTGCCTTAAATGTTCTGTTTAACTATTTAAAAAACAAACAAAAAAAAGACAAAACAGAACTGCCATCTGCTGAGAAGGAAAAGTTTGTTCAGTTCATTGCCCATATTTCCAAAGGATCTCAGAATACTCCCAGATGGCACTGAAAATTCTGACCAAGGACTTAAGAATTTAAGAATGTATTCCTGAAGTTGATCAGGTCAAATTTTAGTGAATTATTAGGGAATAATGTCTGAAAGAGCAGAGCTGTATTCAGAGAACTGCACACAACCAAACTGAAATCCTTTTAAATGCAGCAGGGAACTGCATCATTCCTCTGAGGTCTTATCTTATCATGAAATCACAAGATTTTCATTCAGTGTCTTTCTTTCCAATTAACCATTCAGAAAATGAACTACTGATCATAATGCAACATAAACTTGCCAAGATTCCATGTCTTAAAATATAGCCTCATTACTGGATGTTAAAAAGGCTTCTGACTTGTATAAAGGAAATCATTTGAAAAGATTTGGTTTTCCCGAAAACATTATTTTATGGATTGGAGCTGTATGTGATTCCCATTCTGCATCTACACAGACAAATGAGCCTCTATCTAAATGCTTTGTTGTGCAGTGTGGGGCAAGACAAGGGTGTGCATTGTCCCCACTGTTGTACATCTTAGCCTTGGAGCTGCCTGCCCAAAAGATCAGAGATATGAATTAATATAAGAGATCAGAGATATGATTAAATGTGCATGGCAATGCACTGGGTAACATGGAACATACACTTGAGATATATCCAGACAATATGACTCCGTTTGTCTCAGATTTTGAAATAACTAACCCATCAGTAATTGAAGTAATGCAACAATGTTCCTGCTATCCAAAATCTAACATTAATTGGGAAAAATCTGAAGACATGTTATTGGCTAGTGTCTGACAATCTTCATATTTTTCTAAGTGGAACTCCCAGATGTGAGAAATACTTGGGAGTGAGGGCAACTCCCTTCTTTAAAAGTATGGTGGAGCCCAGTCTAAAGCCTTCAATAAATTCTATGAAAAATATCTTCCTGCACTGGTTTAAAATTAATTTGTACTTGTGGGAGAAGATAAACCACATCAAAAACATTCTCAGTCTCAGACAATCCATCATTCTGTTGCCAACATCAGCGTCTTATTTAAAAAAATAATAATAATGAAAAAAATTAAAAATAAAGAAGGAAAGAAGGTTAGGACGATTTTGACTTTCTTATGTCTCACCATCGGCTGTGTGAAAGAAAGTAAAGGCTGACCCTTCACAAAGGGTGAATGGCTTTCTCAACTTGAATGGAGGGAGAGCGGGTGCCTGAATTGGTATTTCTTGGCCATTGCTTTAGATGAGGGAGAGTAACCTTGGTCCTGGGCTCTGATTATTTGTTCACAGGTTCTCTCAACTATTACTCTATCTTGTCATGTGCTGTGTAGTGAAGAGGGAATCTCGGAGAACCCGTTTGGAGAAATATAGTCATTAGGATAAGAGGGAAAACTATTGATTAAAGGGATGTAGCATACTGTAGGACCAACTACATGTTCAGTGTAATACGAGCTGTCACTCATTTTTAATTTACCCAAATCACAAAACTGGATACACCTGAACCAGTTTAAGACCTGTCTTACAACCTGCCAATTAAACTTGTCTTTCACAGACAAAATAATAGGGTATGTAAATGGCCAAAACGTGATAACACCCAAAATCTGATAAGTTACTATATTACTGGGCAGGTTATGACATTTTGGGCTTAGTGTAGGAGCCATAATTGTAATAGGTTACATCATTGTGGTTTGTTACATTTTTGGGCTTGGTGTAGAGATCCAAAATATAATAACGACCAATAAAGTAATAAATGTCAGTAATGTAACAATGCATAATGTAATCAGTTTATTAGTGTTGAAATTAGCCAATAATGTAATACAATCATGCACCAGTAACGTAATAACATTATGGCCAATGATGTAATATTAAAGTGAGCAACCCAAACAACAGAACTGTATGGGAGTCCATTTACAACTCTTTGAGAAAAGGTGTAACATCCTTAATTATCTTTTGCCACTTGACTGAAACAACAGATGTCTAACTGGAAGCAGGGCTGTAATCTGACTCTCTTCAAGAGAGTCAGATTACAGAAGAGTGGTCAGACTGACTAAAAGTAATGTACAAGCAATACAGAGAATAGAATAAGGTTTACAAGTTAAGGTGATTCATACATTCCATTAGACCGAGTGCAGAGCTGTGTAGTGTATGAAATGACAAATGCTTGAGGTGTACTAGGAAAACTGGTGCAATAACTCATATATTATGGTTCAGTCATATAGTATTAGACTGGTGAAACATATTATTCAACTCATTTTAGAGGCTGTCAGACCTGATGTTCATCTGTCTCATAAATGTGTAATGCATGGATCAGCTTTCGAACTGAATGAGCGTATGCAATCCACCAACATCAAAAGATGGGTTCTGCAAGCAATAACAACTGCAAAGAGAATTTTGCTTATACTCTGGAAACAGGTTTTAGCTCCTGCTATGAGGAATGGGAGCTATAAAAAAACACAATTTCGCCGATAATTGTGCTTGGCAAAAAGTCACTTTTCTGTGTCAATTCAACATACATGTCCAATCACAGCCATGCTTCTTGAGTGACCCTTTTAGGCATTACCTTTCTTTACAAATCAAACAGAACTGCATTATGCAACATAGTTGCACAGTTCTGACATTTATGTTGTGGCAATTCATGCCAGGGTGTGAGTGAAATATTTAACTCATAACCAGTTAATACCTAGCACCTGGCCTCTTTCATTAATCTTCTTTCCCATAAAAGCTCTGTACCAAATAATTTTTTTTTTTGAAAGCAAAATATTGTAATTCATCTCATTGGGCAATGAGTTGATAAAGCATGGACACACAGCATTTGTAAAGTGGGCACAATATGACTTTGTATAAACCTTTAAATGGAATGGTTGTGAAGATGGACCTGTAGGGAGATATTACACAGAGAGAGAGAGAGAGAGAGTAGCTTGATTACCTGCCTGTGTGCAGTACTTCTCTCAAGCTCGTAAATACATTAATGAGTGCTTTATTTTCCTGTTACTCTGTTTTATAGTGAACCTCCCTTAAAGGAAATAAACCAGACAGTTAAGTGCTGGTTAAGGGTGGTGGGAAAATGAAAGTACTAAGTATTGTTTTCTCTGCAGATAAGTTCATGACATATGAGGACAGCAGGCAGCATAGTGTTGCTAATCAGCTATTCTCTGTGCCATCAGTAAAAGTTACAAAATTTCAGGATGCTTAGCAAAGCAAAGCAGTGTGCGTTGAATATATCTTGTCATATACCAGCAAAGGAAGCACTGGACATGTATCTCTTTGGTCCAGGCTGAGCAGATATTGCGGCTTGTCAGGATTTAATAAATATCTGTTATTTAAAATGAAGGTTCCTGAGGCTCAGTTTTCTCTGTTAGCATCTAGTCATTCCTGCAATTCCATGTCGATTGGGCTATATCTGTTCTTAGTACATGAGTTTGTTTGAGTATGCCTGTAAATAGTTCAATGTCATATGAGGTTAAATAATCCGAAACAGTCATAGCTGGTGTGTATTCTATCACAATGGTGACAGCAGGTCTAAGTCTTGAGAGGCAGCCATACTGTAAGTGCTCTTGTATTCTTGTGTATATTTCCCAGGGGTGAATCGTGTTGCCATGGAGATAGAATGCACTAGTGCTAATGTTGGTGTGAATGAGGAGCAATATGGTGAGCGCTTATGTAGTGAACCCTCTGAGGCCTTCTGGTTTCTTTCCATCTCTGAACTTATTACACTTAAGAAAAAGACAAATTCATTCCTATCACATGGCCAGTGCTCATTGCCCTCTGCAGTAACAAATCCCATGTTTGTGCCACTAAAGAATGCACAGAAAAAGTAAAAACAAGGTGTTGAAACTGATTTAGTTTCCCCAGTGAGCTGTTTTATTGACAGATGTGTGACTGAATGTGCAGTTTGGTGCTTAGTATCTTTGTGGTACTTAGTGTGTCTGCATGGCAAGCAGTCTGCTGGTTCCCTTTACTATAGTGGTGGTAAGCTCCTGAGGGTTGGGATTAGAATGACAGCAGGTGGCTCCAGTTCTTTCCAGCTTTGTCTCCAGCCTTGTATTCGAGAGAGCCCTCTGTCTAAAGCATCTATCTGAAGGATGAATAGCTTCTCAAAGCAGTAACTCAGAGCAGGTCACCTTCAGGGATTTGAACTCCAAAGTTGCCTCTTCTGCTCACCTTATTGGACTTTTTCTTTTTGATGCAGAAGAGCACATACAACCTTCCTCCAGTAAAGCTTCACCCTGTCAAAAGGGCTTGTTGTTTATGCCGAGGTGGAAAAAGGAAAAAAGGGGAGCCTCCCAATTGCAGTAAGAGGCTGTATGTTTCAGTGAATTAGGAACACTCCAAGATTCCCACATTCTCTGTGTTCAGCTGTCAGTGCAGGTTTCCTCGCTGCTCCTTGCTCCTTGCTGTCCTCGGTCCTGACCGCTTCTGCCTTGCAGACACTGAGGGCTTATACTATGCGAGGCAGAAGTGCTCAGTTTCCCCTGTGTCACTTCAACCCGTAGTCTTGCACATCACACAAAGTGGAGGCAGAGATTACTGTCATATTCTATGGTATGCCTTGTGTGTTATGTGCAATAAATATGATGAGCATCAAGGGAGAGCTACATCTATTGCCTCCATATACCATTGCATTGTAGCGCTTAAATCCTTCCTGTGTGTCCATGCATTACATTCTCCATTTTTATATTGAAAATATCCCTCTCTGGTACCCCTTCTCTGGTACTCAGTAGCAAATTTTGGATGGGCCCCAAAAACCACTGTTACAAATCAAAGATTAGCCAACATGCTTAAATGATCTCACATCCATGCCACTGACCAGCAGAGGTGATGACTCAAGGATGTGATTTGCACTCAAAGTACAATTTAGTTGTATGTAAACAGAATTGACCCTGACTTGTCTGCAGTTCAGCCGTCTTGAAGGTGGATTAGGAACTTATGAATTACTTGTATTTTTTTTTAATGTGTGAAAAAGTCTTAAATATATTTTAGACATCTGAATATCAGTAATTAAGAAAATGTCCAGAATGTTTACTCACAAGTACAGCTCACTCAGTGTTTATTTTGTTTTATATCAGTGATCTGAAGATCATGTGGAACTTGATAAAGGCATTATTTTGACTCTTTGTAGGATCCCTATTGCCAAAAGAGACATGAAACTTCTCTCAAACTTATGACCCTTTGCTTAAGACATGGCAAAAAATGACCTGTGAATATTTCTATCAGTCACACTTACTGAATATGAAAGAAGCTGTTGGGGTCGGTTGGGGTCTTTCTGCTGTTCATCCTCTGGTTGTGATTAGATTAGCGTAACTGTCCATCTCCTAGCAGCTCAGAAATCAGGAATACGAGTGCTCATCCACTGAGGATTTACTATGTTGGAGAGTTTGTGTGTGTTTTTCTAGTTGGGGTTGTAGTTTGTGACAGGTGTGTTGATGGAGCTGGTATATTTTGAGAGAGGAAGTTTTCCATTAGTTTCATTCAGGTCACTTAACTGCCAAAACTGCGAAAAGGACAAGGGAGTGCAAGGGAGAGAGAGCGACAAAAATGGAGAAACAGCGATGAGAGGAGACAGAGAGAAAAGAGCTGAGGAAATAAAAGAGGACACAAGAAAAAAAGAAAGAGAAAGAGTAGAGTCAGATGATGAATGAAATGAATGTATTTTTTGACTGATGTTGGTTATGCATTTGTGATCTCCATCTGACTATCAAATTCTGAAGCACTGCTTTTGTGGTATAATTTAATTGGTACCACTTTACAGTAATGTTACCCTTATAAAGAATTTAGAAATGGCTTATAATTAGGTTATTAATTAGGCTGTAAACATGTTATAAATCATTAATAAATGATTAGAAACAGGTTATAACACAGTTTTCATTCACTGTGGCAGGCTCACTATTTGGCAAGATCAAGTAACTCTTGCACTTTTTATCTATTCTGTTCAATCTCAGCTTCATCTTATTTTTATGACCATTTATTTATAAGTTACACACATTTATAACTGCTGAAAGGGAGCCTTATTGTGAAGTGTAAAGCACATCACCATTTACTAATGCGTTAGTAACATTTATAACTACTGAAAGGGAGCCTTATGGTAAAGTGTAAAACACATCATCTATTAATGAGTTACTAACATTTATAACTGCCAAAAGGGAGCCTTATTGTAAAGTGTGAAAAACATCACCATTTGCTAATGAGTTAACGGATTTCTTCTAGAGTGATGACACTGCCTTTGCTCTCCTGGCATCACACCTTTTATTCTGCAACAGCACAAACCAAGAAGTAACACACTTAATTTGCCGACACAGTAAAAGGGAAGTATATCATTCACACAGACAATTACATTTACGGTACACAGATCACATTAAACTTTCACAAGAATTATCAACACAATACAAAGACTACATGATGAACAACATACATACACTTCTACTAGACACAATGGGAAACATAAACTGAACAATAACGAACTGGGGCTAAACAACAGTCCATCGCCCCAAGGCATGCTGGGAAGCTCCACCCATTTCCCCCCCAACACGTATCACAATATATCACTTTAATATCCAGAGTGCATAACAAGCTGATAGCATATGTCATATCAACACTTGTGATAATAATGAGGATCGCTGTTAATAGCATGCTGAAAATGTCAAGGTAAACAATATTGCCAAAGCCTTAGTGTATGAATCTGGTAATTTGATATGCCATAATTTGATATGCCAAATGAAACTTTTTGACTATTAAGATATGCTGACAGTGGTTAAATGCTAGTAACTTATTAACAAACATCTGATGAAGCTGACAGGAACAAATACTGGCTGATGGAGAAGACAATGTAAGCTAAGTAACCAATGAGATCAGTGGCTTAACAGTACAGATAAATGTGGGCTCACTATTTGGCAAGCAACGGGTCACTGTTGCCCTTTTTATTTGATGTGTCATATCAGCTTACTAGTGATTTATAAAGTGTTCATAACCTAATTAATGAACTAATTATAAACCATTTATAACCCCTTTATAAGGGTAGTCTTATTGTAATGTGGTACCCTCCTTAATCTAGATGTCTATGAGTTTTCCCCAGATATTTTCATCAGTCCTACAGGTTTACTGCACTGAATGCTTGTGCACACTGCACCGGTGCTATAATAATGTTCAGTTGAGCTCCATGGTGTACAAGGACAACATCATCTCTGTTCTCTCATTGTACATTCAGTTGAACACAATGACTGTCTCTCTGAGTCTCAGTGCTGTCTTCCACCTGGAACATAATGTTTCCAAATTCCAAGTGCAGTTTCAAAACCATCCTAACTACCGCTACCATGTCCATCAAGCTCACAAACAGGGGTGGAGACCAGTCAAATGGAGAGGTTAAAACAGAGCACTGAGAATGAGGACAGATGTAGAATATTTACAAGTCAGCTTTGCCTGTTTTACAGACAATAGCCAGAACATAACTATAGGGCTTCAAGGCAGGATTACGCGTATTTTTGGTGATTTTATACCCAGAGCAACTTTAACTCTATAATTCACCTAAGTGCTCATTACAGATGCATTTCTGTGGTTTGGTTCATGTCCCCTATTTGAAGCTAACATGGACTGAAGTGTAAAGTGAATGATAAAGATGTGAAATGACCAGGATGAATTCAATGGGTTTTATTTACAGTGGAACAAAAAACAGTCCCAACCAAAGTGAAGAAAAGTGGAGAAAAAAAAAACGTCCAAAACGGCAAATATGTATGTGTATATATATATTTACACAAAAAACAAACAAACCAACAAACCAAAAAATATATATAGATAGATAAACAACCAAACAACCAAACCGTTACTTTCAATTCTCAATAAATTCAAATCACCTCTCAACACAGCTACTCTCTGTACTCCTGACTCCCTCAATGTACAATGACCACAAACCCCTTTTTGTGCTAGAAGCCCCTCCCCCAGAACATACCGCATTCGTTCTGTTAAGTTAAAATAAGATAGCCATTAATTATCCCCTCCAATACATACACATAATCACAAACACAAATATACGCTCTACAGTAATGTTTCAACTTGTACCATTTGTGGCTAGTAACAGCCGATCATTACATTTTAACGTAAAACCCCTTTCCCATGGAGTGGCCCCTTCCCCGTGTGCATCACGCATGTGCCCCTCCGGCTAAACCAAATAAACGAATTCGCATTCCGACAGTTCTGTTTGGTCCTCCCCTGCACCGGTAGTCCCATGCTACTGTAACACCGATAACCAAGCAGATGGACAACCAGTGTTTGTGGGGTGTTTTAAACTGTAAGATTGGAACGTGAATTGGAAATGTTTGTGTGTATGGAACCGGATAACCTGCTGCGTGCTTCGAGTGTGCACCCTCGAAGCTAATGCAATATGTTATTGGAATATGTGCATTATAGATATGTATGAATGATGTACACGTAACAAGACACAAACACGAACGAACACTGTACAATTACGGAAAAGTGGTTAGTTTGGGCGGGGGAAAGGCCCTCTGTCACACAGATGCATTTCTGTGGTTTGGTTCATGTCCCCTATTTGAGGCTAACATGGACTGAAGTGTAAAGTGAATGATAAAGATGTGAAATGACCAGGATGAATTCAATGGGAAACTGAAGCAATGAATGTAAAAAAATATCAAAGTTCCGGTTCTCTCCTACCATACAGCATTCAGTTGAGAAATATGCTTTAAGCACAGAATATTCATGACCAAGACATTTTATATACAATTTTTATTTAAATACCTGGAATTCTTAATGAAAATGGTTTGATTCTTGCTTCATTATTGGGAATTATAATATTGTGTTGAAAATAGTTAATTGCTCCAAAGTGTTCTGAAGCTTTAAGGAGGGATAAAGAATGTGGGATATAATTAAGCTCATCACTTTGTTCTGTGCTGCAGGTGCCTGATCTGCTTCTGAAACATAAAAGTATTCTCAACACTGTGTGTCAGCACTTTATACTCCCAACCTCTCAAATTCACTCTTTGTTTATTTACAAATTAGCAGTCCACTAATGGCACAAACAACTTTTGACTAAGCTAAAATCAAATAAGTTTGAGATCTTTTTGTTGTTGAGCAAATATTCCAGTTTAGAATTAAAATTCTTTCCAGATAAAAATAAGATGAAGATCAGTAGGAAAGCATCATCCTACAGCTTTGAAGTTAATTAGAAGTGTTTTTGTTCGAATTCCCCTCACTTCTTTCATTTATTTTCCTCTTCTTGTTTCTTGAAGTTTCATCCACCAAGACAACCTTTGTCAGCTACAATCATCACACCTCAAGAGATTTGACAATTAAGATAAAGCACCATTCCTTCTATCTTTTACAGCTAGCTATCCTGCCATGCATTTGCTGAACACAGAACTATTAAAATAGTGACACTCAACAGCTGAGTTTTGCATTGTGAATGGTATATGTTTCTGCATTCACAGTCAATTGTGTAAAACAGGTGTAGGGGTAATTATGCATTACAGACAAAGAATGCTTGTGTTTCTCTGTATTGTGGAACTCCCCAGAGAATTCACCTGCATATAGTACATATCCAAGAGTAGATTTCTGTAAAACAGCAGTTGCTATGAGTCATGTGGTGCAGTCACTACACATACCTCATTTTATTTTGGGACACTGTAATAAATGTGGGGTGGCACGGTGGTGCAGTGGGTAGTGCTGTTGCCTCACAGCAAGAAGGTCTTGGGTTTGATTCCCGGCCAGGGTAGTTTCTGTGTGGAGTTTGCATGTTCTTCCCCTGTCTGCGTGGGTTTCCTCCCACAGTCCAAAGACATGCAGGTTAGGTGAATTGGAAACACTTAATTGCCCCTAAGTATGAATGTGTGTTTGTCTGTGTGTCTGCCCTGCGATGGACTGGCGACTTGTCCAGGGTGTTTCCCCGCCTTTCGCCCTATGAGCTCCGGGATAGGCTCCAGCACCCCCGGCGACCATAATCAGGATGAGCAGCTTAGATAATGAGTGAGTAAGTGAGTAATAAATGTGCCATGGATCAGTCACTAAATACTTACTAATAAACTGAGTGTCCTACATAGCTACTTTGTTTTGGATATGTGCTATGCTCCCATCCCTAATGCTCACAGATAATGTAAGAACTATGAACAATTATGTAATGTAATCAGAACCTGGAACTGACTTAGGAATTGACTTTGAAAGACAAACAGTCGAGGTAAAAAATGGACTAAAGATATTGTACATTTGTTTGACTTTAAGATACGAGAAAAGCAGTGGTGGAGGAAGTACTCAAACACTGTACTTAAGTAAAAGTACAAATAAACAGACAAAAATGTACTCTAGTAAAAGTAAAAGTACCACATTAACCTTTTTACTTGAGTAAAAGTAAGTAAGTACCTGCTTTTAAATATACTTAAAGTATTAAAAGTAAAAGTACTTGCTGAATGTATTCCCTAATGCAATGGTCTACAATATCATTGTGTGCCTACTGTATATATATTTTGTTTAATACATCAATAGTATGGGCTGTGCCATTTTAATTAACAATGCTGCAGATGATGCTACTGATAACACTGGCAAACAATCTCTTATCAATTATTTGAAAGGTTATTGTTTTTATTGTGTTTACCCTCTGTGACACAGGGGTGACCTGCAGAGTTAAATGCCATAAAGCAAAATAAGAAAGAGGACTGATTATACCTTTGAAAGTTTTTATTTAACTGTAAATAAAACCAAACACAATATAACACAATGCAAAATCATTGTGTTATACTGACTGCAGTAAACACATTCAAGTCAAAGTTGTCTGCCTGAAAAAAGGGGCATTAAACACACCTAACAAAGGAATAGGCAATGATCCTAACACAGGATTTCAACATATTATCTATTACAAAATTTATACTTTTGCCAGACTGTTCTTACAGGAGATGGACATTTGGTTTGGCTCAATATAAGCATGCCAAGTAGGGTTGACAGTCTGACTTTTAAATTTCATTTTAGTGTAATTAAGACAAAGGTATCTTTAAAGTAATTACTACGACGTTAATCCTATCATTCTATAATACCAACTAATTTTAAACCTTAACTCTGAAGGAGCACAGGGCCAAAGAGCCCCTAGCCACACAAGCAACATAACCACCGCTCTTCCCAGGATCTAGCATCCAAGCAAACACCCAGGACCAAGACTACATTGCGTTAGCAACATGCATGTGTTACTTGCCAGTTAACGCTAGATTATAATGATTTAATCGTGTTTACTTGTTGCTAGTGGTCCATTTGAACAAGAGGCTAGCTAAGGTTACATAAGACTCCACTAACCTAAATTAATTTAACATGCAAAAGTCAGGTAGCGTTAAGCAACCTAATTTACCTCAATATGTTTCTTCAAATTTGACGGCGAATGTTTGAAAGCTAGTATCTCGTGTTTTCGAGGGAGACAAAGATGGCACCGGAATCTCCATGAATCATTTTTAGAACCGGTTATCTCAAACAACTCTTTCAAATAAGGCCATGGGTGGCACATGTCTAATGGCTGAATCTCCGTGGTTGCCTCTCTCGAATCCATTTTGGGTGTTTTATCACCGGTTAGTGCTGCTGCTGATGCTGCTGCTGCGGGCGCGCCCCACTCGTGTTGAAGGAGGGTCTAACACTACCTGCCCGCTTTGATTGGTTCAGTAGACAATTGCCCTCTCGCCATTGATTACTTTAAAACTAACAAACAAACAAAAAAACGCAATGTGACTGTAACGGGTAACGCAACGCAATGTAGAAATGTAGTGGTGTAGAAAGTATAGATACTTGCTGTAAAATGTAGTGGAGTAAAAGTCAAAAGTACCCACAACTAAATCTACTTAAGTAAAGTACAGATACATGAAAAATGTACTTAAGTACAGTAACGAAGTACTTGTACTTCGTTACATTCCACCACTGGAGAAAAGGCACTGCTGCTTAAAATAGATAATGGCCAACAGCAGTTAAGTTAAAAGCAGTTCTTGGGCAGTAGTTATCGTAGTTACTTTGCCATGGCAATACTATATAATTTCAGCAGTTCCTCTTGACCGTTAACTCTAATGGGCCATCCCTTGAAGGATTCTGAATGCCAAGTAATCTCCTGTGCCAAAAGTTTTAGAGTTTAACACCTTTAGCAATTTGGGTACCTGTATTTTCACGTCACCTGTCATAATGGATGGAAAAACCAAAACAGATGAATAATGAATAGTCTGAACAAAGCTCATAAAGGCATTTTTGACATACTTGTAGAGACGTCCACTTTCCCACTCTGTTTATAGACCCACCAAAACTGCCTAGCAAAGCTTTGCATGGCTCATTGAATCTGACTTCACAGACCGTTGCCTCAGCAACAATAGTACAAAGTTATTAACAATGTGCAGAGCATGTTCCTTTATTTAAAACACCTGCTGTAATACCCTCTGCATGTCCACTAACTTGAATTTTAATTCTCTGACAGACCAGCTGGCTCTCCTCAATTGGCCATCATAGTTTGCAGATCAGAAAGGGTACATGTTACTGAAGTATTCAGTTACTGAAACATTCTAAGTCTTAAAAGGGTGAGAGATTTGTAAGGATAAGATATCAATAATGAGAGCTCCATTTCTTTGATGGAGACAATCAAGCACTGACTATTTCACAGAACTCTTATTGAATCTTCTTGTAATTGTTGCTTTTATCTGCTGGTACTCAAATAGTATGATAAAATCAATGAGCAAATCGCAGGAAGTGGTTAGTGACAGCTCAGAAATAACAGGAATGTCATAACATAGTTCATCTTAGTCGTATTAGACTCTGATCTGCAGAAAAGCACAGTTGATTCTGGGATATTCTCTTCACTCACTCGGACATTGAACTGCTTTTGAACTGGTCATTGATATACAACGTTGCTTTTCAAATGTAGAAGACCTCAGACATTAGGTATTACAAACCAACATATTTATCAGACATCAGTTATTCCTGACAAACTCTGTTTAAAAGATCTGTTCATGTCTGTCTGCCATTGTCTGCCTTACAACTGATGTATGTTTTGTATATGTTTATGCTGCACATTAATTTCCATTTGGGGACAAGAAAACTGAACAAAAATTGAAAAAAAAAAACATACTAAATAAAACAAGACAGAAAACAATTATCATGTGTAGAAACTGAGAGGACAGACTCATGCTGATGTTTTTAAAAAATAAATAAATAAAAAAGAGAGCTTTAAGCCTCTCGGGACTTTTTAAGAGAACAGACTTTTGGACCATGTGACGGAGAATTCCTAGACCATGGTCATTTCTTCTGATTCTTTGATTTGTATTTGTGGTATACAAGGGCTCTTTGTTGTATTATGGTGTGGTTATTTGTATCTGTCACAAATGCTCATAGATGCTGTATGCGTGTGCTTGGCGGTCTCTATTTCAAAACATAATCCAAACCCAAATCATTAACACAGGCCAAATTTGCTACAAGGCTGTCCGTCAGGAAATCAGCAACAATAAACATGCTAAAGTCTAAACACAAAAACACTCACGCTAAACAGGAACATCAGCATGGAACAACACAGCTCAGTACACTCAGGTAATGAGAGACTTCACAGTTGAAAGAGGGAAACCAAGGAGCATTTATATAAATGACTCAATGAAACAATGAACCCAGAACACAAGTGAGCATGATGACTAGGTAGTAAACTGATGAGCTGATCACCAGGCAAACAGACCTCTGATTAGCCAGAGGAAAGTGTTGTAGAGATGGAGGCATGATAGTTTATTTAGGTGCTGTTGACGTTTAAGTGATGAGCGTGATGGTGAGGTGCGTCCTAAAGAGAGGAATTACATTTTTAATACATACTGACATAGACAATGAGTGGTGTGTCCAAAGGACCTAGGAGAATTAGGAGAATGAATATCAAGTGAGCCACTGCATTCTGGCCAAGTCACAAGAGTTTGATGACCCAGTAAAGATAGTATTGTTGTTGTCCAGCCTGAAAACAACAACAGCTTGAGTGTTGTACAGTTTGGATTCTTTTTGCAGTGCCTGCCAGAAGGAAATGGCTGTCAATGAGATGTGAAAAGCCAGCAATAGCTGGCTGTCCAGGGTTAAAGGAGACAGTCATCACAGAGACAGATATACTGCTCATGGTGATGCATTTTGGAAACGGCATTACATGGAAGGCAAGGTCAAGTTTAAGTAAAGTTTTCAAGGTGAAGTTTAACGTGGTGATCAGATATCCAAGCTGATTAGCGATCAGGCATTTATGATGAGTGTTACAGATCTTGTAGTAACTCCAAACTGCGTCACACACTGATATGGAACTGTAAAAGTAACCTTGTAAACTGTCACATTTTATGTTTCTATTTATGTCATTTGCACGTTCAGAGTCAGGGTGAAAGCATTACCTCAGGCCTCAGAGGGCAGAGTGACACCAGAATCAGCTTGTTTTGTGTTGTTTGGACATTAAAGTGATGATGAAAATTATGAAACAGGTCTTATATATGTTATGGGTTTAATCCTCATACCATGGGCTGGCTTGTCATGAATTCATGGACATGGCAATGAGAAAAGTGGGTGAGGGGTGAGGTCACTTATCTGCCAAACTTTCATGGCCAGATTTGTTTTTTCTAGAATTTCCACCCATGTACCTGAATGAATATCCAGGAACACTAACATATTTTTGTTAGAGTTGTGGTCATTATGGCTGATGTCCCTTATGTCTCTCAACAGCTATACTTGGAACACACCTTTGGATTTTCTACATCTGCAGCTGTGTCTGAATCCCCTTTAATTTCATACTCCAATGACTTAGTATGTTGTGGAACTCTGTGACTACACTGAGGCCACAACAGGAGCAAGAAGAAAAATGAGTGGAAAAGGAAGGCTCAGACACATGTATGGGTTTACACTGAGGTGAGGTGCAGAGCATTTTTACCGAATACACACTCTACTTCATTGCCTCCTTGATGAGGTGAAAGTCCCCTTAACTAACTCTCCAGAAAGCAAGACATGAGATAACAGTAATAATTACCACACATTAACTACACAAATGGAGGTATGCATACAAACGGAGGCATAACTTTTGCCCAGAGCTTTCTGGTGGACTGACATATTCAGGAACCCAGGGGATATGTCACTACACAGGATTTCTCGGCTGAAAAACTTCAGTAAAATGTTAAAATGGGCCAACAGTTCATCAGATGCTCTCTTAATGGACAGCAATGACTACTGGTAAAAGTTATCTGGCTAAATGGGAAATCTTGTTTTGTGGATACCACACCACGCACCACCTACTGGACTACCCCATGCCCTCTTTTTATTGAAGAAAGACCATGATTTTTGTTCTTGTGCTTGTACTTCATTCTTGTACTTGGATATTTGTGGCTGTCAAGATTTTGTCTTCTTGTTCCATGATGTCTGACAACTTGCTTAAGTGAATGATATGTTTGTTGTATTGGCTAATCAGCCTGGATTGTGAATCTCTGAACAAATAGAACAGTTTTTCTGTAAGTGATTTATCTGCAATGAAGGAATGTTTTGCAGATGATTATCACTGTTCAATTCAGATTTGAAAGCAAAGACCAATATTCTCAGAATAAGTCTTGCTGATATAATACTCTTGTCCTATTGCTGAAGTGCAGGAATGGACCATTTTCAATCCACAGAAATGTGGCACTGCTGTCAGTGTACTCCAGCTACACTTTGCTTTGTATTATGCTGAGTTTCTACCAATGATTTCTGGTGATATTACTGGGGTACAAAATTCCAGCATTCAACTTAGCTGCTTGTCTTGTCCTGAACATAAATAAGGCAATATTTTAAGAAGCTTTTCAGCATTTAGGGATGGGGTAGTTGCCTGAGCCGAATTCCCTGTTCCCCCGTTACTGCCTGTTACATCAATCTCAAATGTCCAGTTAAAAAATTCTTGAACAGTGAGATGTATCATGGCTGCCAGCATCAGGGGAGAGGCCTGATTGATGAAATGGCTGGCAAGAGAGACCTGCACCACATAATGAGTTCCTCTGCATTTTAGATTGATTAAAGAAAAAAAGAACAAAGTGCAAGGGTCGACCACTGCTCACTACAGGGTCGATTTTTCCCTTGACATAGTAGGGTTTATGTTCTCTGTCTCGACAGTGCTCGGGAAAGATGGTTTGTCAGAATGCCGAGACAAGCGAAATAGGATGACACCAGATTCTCTGATGTGACTCCAATACTGGATGAACTGTTATAGATTTAATCAAGATCAAATCTGTTCTTTTGCAATGTGCAATATCAGTGATATTTAATCAAGATCAAATCTGTTCTTTTGGAATGTGCAATATCAGTGATATTGCACATCAGTTTTGTATCTACTGTACTTTACAATTTATCTACTACAGCACCTATTTCAGTATGCTTTCAATTCAACACCTCTATGGAAGATTTGAGTTGAGCCCTTTCCACCTCGCCAAAGTTTGTGCAATTTCTCAAAAATGAAAGATACAGATATGATGGGCGTTGCCCTTACAGACAGGTATGCATCAAAGACTACATGAAGCCTGGAAAAATCGATTACACTTTGAGCAGTTGTATGCCTTTCTCCTTTCACAAACAGTCTGTGACGGTTATGTTGATATTGATACTCATCATTAAAACACACACGCACAAAACAAGTCTGCATAAATTGAAGTGACAGCATATGAAGCACGTACTGTTCGCCCTTTCAGGAGGCTCAAACATACAGTTTTGAGGAGAAGATTCAAACGCTCTTCCAACTGAATTAAGTAGTCAAAATGAAGTACACATTTTTGCAAGTTTCTATCCACTTATTCTAAATTCTTTGTAGAGATGCTTTCAGGCTACTCCATGAAGGAATGTGCTCTGGATATGCCATAAGCCATAAGCAACATTGAGTAAACGTTGCGGCTGTTGGTGGGTAGGTTGCTTCATCATGGGATAAAATGTCTAGCATGATGTCACTTCAAGGCAAAATAGCTCTTTTTACACAAGTATGAGTAACTTTTAGTTTCTAGACACATTTTAGGGTCAATGATGCTGAAAGTTCCTGGAGCTCAATTTCATTTTAGTATCCAAGTTAAAAAAAAAATGCATTTGTTTCATCTCACAGAAGCACATAATAAAATAACCACTCAAAGTGTTCCCAGAATATTATATTATTGTATGTTCTGTCAGAGCCACAAGTAACTGCAATATTCTTCCCACCGTTTAACCTATTATCTGGATAACAAATTGAACAGTATCACTCTTAAACTGGACTGCATTGTACAAATGGCATGTCAGTGCTTTAAGCTCTCTGTCAAAGCCATTGTTCATGCTCTTTAACTTGGAGTGCATCTCCTCTGATATTACTCTGCAAATGGTTCCCAGTTATCCAGTTATGTCAGTTAGCCCTGTACTCTCTAAGACAAAGTTAGTCTTCAATGTCCAAGGTGGTGATTAATATGTTGCTCAAGAAAAGGTTAAAGATTTACATAGAGTCAGCTAGCAAATGGGTCTCATTTCACTAAAGCCTTCACTCAGATCAGCACGTAGGAAAAAACACTCAATATGGTATAGTACTGCACACTCACTTTGAGGAATCTGAAAGCATAAAATGTCATCTTCATTAAAACGTCACCGTATTGTTAGAGTAACAACCTCTACACTTTACTTTCCACTGGAATGCTGAAGCTGATGGGACCAGTAATGAACTCTGAGTGTAATGATACTTGGCAAATATGCATCAAAAGTGGGGCCATCCCCCATTTTTACCATTAGATAAAATACCCTGCTACTACTGGGAAGATTTGGTAAGTTTCGGAGAAATTGTGTTTTACAATTTTGCAGCAACTTTCATACCATAGAATCAGAGGTCATTAAAATAATGGGCCCATGCTTTTAAAGCTCAGTTATATAACATCCAAATTCACCAGTAGAGATGTTTAGACCCAAAATTAAATTGTAAAGAAGTAAACACACACTTACCCAGATGTTTTCAGATGCATACTACAAACACAAACGCGCACGCACACACACACACACACACACACACACACACACAAGGACAACAGGTGGACACACAGTCCCTTACAACACTGGTAGGCCAAAGATTTTAATAGAAATGCCCTCAATATTGTACAAAGCTTATTTAAAGAGGAATTTGCTGGACTAACTCTGCAAGTAAAGATTTTCCTCACCATGTACTCAGATGACCGAGGTAGTGCCACAGAACCCTCTAAGAATATTGATGCCCTCTTTGCCAATTGATGAGCTGGGAACTAAACAGACTCTCAGTTCTCTACTCAGAGCTTCCCACTTCCTTTGGTGTCAGGCTTGAAAGAGATGAATTCCAAGAAAGAGATGTTTCTTTAGACAAATTCAAACCAGTAGGAAACTGAATCCAAAATACATCAAGATGTGATGTGAGGAATTTTCCCTTCTATGTGCACTCAAGCAAGGAAGAATAACAGAAAATCTGAGGAGCAATTTCAAATGTTTAATGTGAATTCACAAATGGAGGAGCCTGTGACATTACTATATGGATCTGCAAGCAGAGAGTAATACAAGGATTCTCATAGCAACTGTTCAAACACACAAGTTTAAATAAATTGCAGATAAGAAGCACTGTCTATAGCAAATTAATTAACGTGTTGTCCCATCAAAGGACAGGACTGAAAGACATAGAGAGGCATGTGTCCTGTGGAGAGAGAGAGAGAGAGTGTGTGTGTGTGTGCGCGTGTGTGTGTGTGTGTGTGTGTGTAAGTGTGTGTTTGAATGTTAGTAAGACATTCACAACCAAGACATGACTTATTTAGAGAGATTTTGTATGTGAACAGATTAGGCACAAAACAGTGGCTAAACAGTAACATAACGATAGGATAATCTAATAGTGGAAATACTCTAATCCTGTCAGTTAAGATAAGGGATTTTCATTGATCAAAACTCAGAAGACTTTTGGATCTCTCCGCTGAGCATCGGAGATAGAATATATAAATAACGTCTTTCTTTATTCTATTTTAGACACAGAAGTCAGCGTGTTAACTTTAAGACCACTTATAGACAAACAATACACTTCAGGATGTTGGATAAATTTGTGAAGGAATTCAAAAGGATCTCCTTAACAAGCACTGGTTTGATCTTAGTCGTTATCTCCTTCACAATTGGGAAAAAACAGTGGCTGAATTAAAATAAATTCTTCCAAGCCCTGGCTGTCTGCAATTTTGCTATGCTTCTAAACTAAACCAAACTTACAAAGGGATGGCAGCCATCAGATCACTAACGAGCCATACATAGTGTGATCTATGTTAGTTCAAAGTCTGTAAATCCACAGAACAGTATAACTTTCAGTGGTTCAGAGCTGAGTCCTGCAAAATCACAGATGAGTATTACAAAGTAAGTACATGGTTGGCAACAAACTAAAACCTTACATCTCCCCTTTTTGTCACCTTTTTCTATAATTCAAAAATAGGCATTCAAATTTTTGCACTCAAGGTACCTTACAACATTAGAGTAAAGGGAAAATAATTTGAAAATGCTTGTTGCTTGTTTCAAGAGCCTGTTTAAAATGCATCCACCAAGACACTGTCAATGCAAGACCGATTAGCTAACACTTTATTCAAATGAAATCATGAAATTTGTTGGAGTTTTTTTATCTTCAGAAACATGAATTTAGCTGCTGTGTTTCTCGCAGTCACCTGACATATATTTGCACCATCATGCTAAAACATTACTAGGTCTTTCTACATTTTTGCCATATTTCAGTTGTCTGTGTTATTTCTGCTTCAACAGAAAGTGTCTTAAATGAACACTATGCTATCAGCACATTTTAAGTGCATCTTAGCATAGATATGTCAGATAGATGCAACAGCAGTCTTCAATTAGTCTTTCTCTGATCAACTATTTATCCAGATTAATTTGGGGGATTGTCTAGAAAGGCCTATCTGTTAACATACTTATAAATTTATGACAGTGAACTGCAAGTTTACTTCAAATTCAATAACATTGACTTGGAATGTTTTATGATTTCTATCATGAATATGCTGTCCAGTAATATCCAACATGCCATTCTATCATTGCTCCACATTCTGAGGCTTGAAATGACAGAAATTCATGTGTATGAGGAACATTCAAGTGAACATATTGCAATATTCAGTGGCACATTTCATTTACAGAGCTAATTTCACAGTTTCATATTAAGTCTATAAAATACTCTTTTGCCAACATTTGATAATTTACCAGCATCTGAAAAAAGATGTGAGAGAAGTGTATTTTTCTCTGTATATACTGTCTACACTTTAGAATGATCACTGTAAAAAATCTGAGGTGACTTCAACTTAAAAAAAAAAAGAAAAATTAGTCAACATTCTGCAAACAAATTTTAGAGTAAACTGAACTTTTGGACAAAAACTCAAATTATTAAGTTAAAGTTCACCAAACTTATTAAAGTTATAGGACTAGTGTTTAAAGTTCCCTGTACTTGATCATTTAATTTAGCGTAACCTACAAATTTGTATTTGAACAAAGTTACATTAACTCAAAACTCAATTTTTTTGAGGTACTATATTGACCCCCAAGGGAGACTGCATTTAACTCATCCAAAGCAGTGAACACACACACACACTCGGTTGTGGATGTTTACTGCTGGGCCTGGGAATTGAACCAGCAACCCTCTGGTCACAAGCCCGGTTCTCTAACCTTTAGACCTTTAGATGTATTTCTACCATCAACACAGATATTCTTGTTGAATAAACACGGTTCTTGCTTCAGTGAGATAAAGCTTTTCTCTTATAAATCAAGGAAAATTTAATTTATGAGACAAAAGTGTGACAGTGGGGTTCAGATGTTTTGCCGTCTTAGTTCAGATGGGGGAAAAAATAAAAAATAAATCAAAACTAAATAGCTACATTCACAGCTATACTGTTAACTTCATACTTTCTGCTCCAGTCACCAGCCTCACCATCAACGACACGCTCTCTCTCGCTCTCTCTCTCTCCCCCGCCCACTCGCTATTCACTCCCCGCCCACCTCCCCAGACTTATATAACAGCATTTGACCTGAACTAATCAAAGTCTTAACCTTTATTTGTTTTTGTCTTTACATCAAGGACACAACAACAAAAAATACAGTGTTGCAACTGCAGTTGAGTCACCAGACACCGGCTCAACGGAGACAGACACCACAAGGTCATCTTTAGCATCTCATGCCACTTCACCTCCTCTCATCATCCCTTTGGAAGCCATCATTTCTCCAAATACCCAAACACCAGGCATGCAACCATCTGCCTCTCCTACACCACCCCTATTTTTGTCAACATCCTCACGTTTCTCTGCACCCTCACCTTCCCCTGGTTCATCTGGACGAAAAAGGAAGTGGGGTACAGATGTAGCCCTAACCAGCAGGTTAGAGCAGTTGCATGAGGAGAGGATGAGTTTCATGCAGCAATTCAGAGAGACTCAGCAACAACAGGACACATCACAGGCACGGATTGGCTGGGTCATTGCGGACATGTCATACATTGTTGATCAGGCATACCAGCAAGAGACCATGCACAAACTGTATCAAGTGACATTTGATTACACTCTGAATCACCCACGGCTGCCATCATGACGTCATACTTGTTGTTTCTTGATTTACTTGTTTTTATTGTTGCTTGACTTTGACTGAGTTAACCCACCACATGCAGAGTAAAGGAATAAAAGACACAAGGTTGCCATAATATGCTGAACATCATTTTATTACACAATCAGGAGTAGTCCACAAAGTATTAACACCACAGGTTTAGCTCAGGTAACCTCTCTGGATGACATTGTCCTGTCAGGGTAGAAGTCCTTGTGATGTGAGAAAAATGACTTAAGGCCATTCCTCACTGCATCTGCAGCACAGGATGCACATGTTGCGGAGAGTCTCCAAGAATCTCCTGCCACAAGCCTCCTCCACTCACCAGGCAGTGGTTCACTGCTGCTGCTGTGCTGTCCATAAAGTTGGGTGGGATGTAGTGGCACATAGGAGACACTGCAGCATCTGTGTGTGCAAGCAAGTTGTGAAGGGCAACACAGGCCTTCACAACATTCACAGCCTTGTCTGGGTAAAATTCAGTGGGCCTATTAAGAATCCTCCAGCATGCAGCCAAGACACCAAAGGTGTTCTCAATGACCCTTCAGCCATTGTGTGCCAGTAGTTGTACATCCTCTGTGCTTCATCCAAATTGACACCTATGAAAGTGAAACATAATGTTCTGGTAATGACACTGAACAGAAATACAAATGCAAGTGTAGGTGCCACACTTTATTCACAAAAATGTTAGGTTTAAGTTCATTACCTGAGTATGGCCGCATCAAGTTCACATGCAAAGGGAAGGCAGTATCTCCCAGGAACACATGGGGCAGCTTAGTGTTGGTGCCAGGCAGGTTCATAGGCTGTGGCATTTCATGGGTGTTCTGCAGAAGTTTGGATCCAAAACGACTGCTCTGGAATATCCCCCCATCATTTTCACAACTGTATGCTCCAATGTCCACCATTGTGAAATGGTAGTTTGCATCACAAATATCTATTAGCATGATGGAATGTGCGCCTTTATAATTGAAATAGTCACTCCCCACATGGCAGGGCTCTATTTGCAACCTGCTTTCCACTGATGCACCCTAAACAGTTGGGAAAGTTTCACACTCTCCAAAACTCACATGAAATATCATCCCATTCAGTCCCTTTGGGCAAGGACACAAAGTCATCTTTCAGCGCTTGCCAGATTGCAGCACACATCTCGGAGACAATGAGGGAGACAGTTGTCGCTCTTAGTTTATAGCTAGAAGCAACACTTCTCTGGCTGCTTCCAGATGCTAGGAGCATTAATGTGACCGCTAGTCTCTCCTGTAAACTGACTGGGTTTTTTGCGTATTTAATAAATGGTTTGATCCAATGGAGCAGGTCGTCAAAATGATGTGCAGACGTGAAAATAACTGAAGTGCATTTCCTCGTCCAAAACTTGTATAGGTTTCATGAGGACACTGAATTCTCCCCCAACATGTCTGTCTTTGGCAAAGGACGAACAGAGCACCTTCTTTTGTGTCGCTTTTTAGCTAATAAGCTCAAAAGCATCAATTCCTCCTCCTTGACCAACTGCAACACCAGCATCAGCATCTCGGCACCATTGTGTTTGAATGATGTACTATCTGTACAATTCCTCTTCTTATTGCTATTCCAGTGGTGCAGGTTGTATTTTTCTCAGCAGCGACATCTATCATTTAGGAAAAGACTGCAGGAAGTCAAACGCGCCTAAAGCGCAAGCATAAAAGGGTATGGTACTGCGTTGACGTTACAGCTCGCAAGTACAAAGGCCAATGCGTCGAGTATAATGGCGCCTTTACTGTCTTTTTTCAGGGCACGTGAGGATCCTTTTCTCCCCTAACAAACTTATGCCATAATCCCATTAAAATACAATCTAAACACCCTTAGTACTTGAAAATAAATTTGTGTCTGAGGCAGAATTATTTTTGGGGGTAACTGCGCGTGGAACGCTATCTGTAGTTTAGCTAACAACAGCTAACAAAGCTAACTTTGGTAGCTGAACAAACTGAATCCATCTTCAAGTTGAAATAGTACAGTGCACTGTACTGTTAACGATCCTTGTCTAGTAAAAAAACACACACACACACACTTACTTGCTTAGGCAAACTTAAATGGTCAACAAATATTCCAAGAATCCCCAACCTGCTTCACATCCAACTTTAGTCAGGCAGTCGAGTCTCTGTCCACAAAATGGCCGGCTCAGATGGCCCAGACCCTGCATCAGACCAGACTCAGACGCTGGAACCCCATAGACATGAGTGTTGCAGTCATCTACAGGGTTTCCATCAAAGAAAATCAGTCTGCCGTAATTGTAACTCAAAAATCCTCGTTAATCTGTTTTGAAAATATTTGTTAAGGCAATGATAGAGAGAGGTTTGCAGGGCAAACAAGTTTTTGTTAGTTGCAAATGGCAAAGCTTTATTGCTGAATCAGATTAATTAGAAAACTTTTATGAAATCGACAGTCACTAGTTATAATTTTTACAGTGTGCCCAATTTCTCAGTAATTACAAATGAAAGTTAGTATGACTTACAAATTTGTGTTTTGTATTGAGTACTAAGCTTAAAAAATCTGAGGGGACAACCTTATTTAGTCAACAATTTGCATTTTGCATTTGCATTTTGCAAAATTCTTCTGTATTAGAATTCAATACCAAACTTTAGGACAAAAACTAAAGCAATTTCTCTACAAATCACAAAAATTATGCTTTAGTGAAATATTCTAATATGCTGAAATACATATTATTCCTTAATTGCCATTCTTGAAGCTTGTAGAGCAACACAATTTTTTCCCCCAAGAATCTGAATTTTACTGAAACACCATTGGCAGTCTGTATAGCAAAGTTTTGAGACCCAATATGCACAAAGGGGAAAAAAAACTTTCTTGTTGGTTTACACAACTTTTATTAGATTAACAGTAATATAATGTGGTCAAATAAAAATTTACAGCTCTCTCAGACAGATGTCAAGACCCTTCCCTGTGCAGGAAACTTGGCTAACGTTAGCTGGCTAGCCAATAACGAAATTTGGTGTCGGGCAGTCTATTGTTTTCCTTTAAAAAAACACAACGGTCATAGATATTTTGCAAACACAGAGATATGTTAACTGTTAGCTATCAAATCAAATATCATTTGACAGAAACGGTGTTCCACCTTATATATTTACCATCCAAACACATCTGAAGAACTAACCTAATGTTGGCTCCAGATCTTGGTATCCAACTGAGCATGCGTGATCCTTTTTCAAAAACAAGCTTAGTATTTATTGGTTGTCTGAACTTGGCCCAGCAAGTTGTGCTGATTAATGAAAAATGACACATATATTTTCTTTCTCCAGACTTTGCAACAAAACATTTTAAATTAAGACAATTATTTACAAAGTCGGATTTTTTCCAGTGTTGATCCATTGTAGTTGGATCCATTCCTTTGTTTGGATAAAATGTTTGGATGAAATTTACCAGCTCTGATTTTCTTCATCATGGGGAGTAACCGTAATAGTTGTCGTCCTGTTGTTAAAGGCATTTAAGACAATCTTGTGGCACATCTGGTGTGGATTTCCAACCTCCTGTGGTGAGAACATTCTAGATATGGGTGGTCTGTACCCTCAAATGGAGATGGGAGGTGTTTATCTGACAACAGCAAAATGTTGCAGACTGTATCTAGCCACTTGAAATGACTGAGGTAATTACCATTGCCACAGGTCATTAAAAAAAAAAGAAAGAAAAGAGAAGAAGTGTTTTCCAAAGATCTGAAATGCTACCATCAGACTAGAAGACTATTATTGGGGGCGTTAGGAACCATAACACACACCATATTACAATTCCCACATCATTTCTGTTCTTTAAGCCTGTACTGCTTCTTACCTGATCACGATTCACTCAACACACTAACCAATCAGTCAGCGGTATCTTCTCTATAACTGTACTGATGTAAGTGAAGCGTTATAGTAGTGCTTGCAAAGGATTCAGAATGATTGGCTGAGTGACCATCATGGTGACAAACTTTACTTTGAAATCTCTCTGTGCTGTTTTCTTTTTGTCTGTGCAGCTTATGACAAGAAACGACCTCTCCAATTAACGTCATGGAGCCTACAGTAGGTTGCAGAGATGATATTTGCCTGTGAGAGCAATAATGAAGCGTCTACTTTCTCCCATGGCCCTGGTGGGTCCTGTCAGAGGTACAAGTACCATTTTGGAGTCAAAAGTCAATCACAGAGTCAGGGAAGAGGGAAGGAAAGCTGCAGTTCTTTATGTCACTGTGAGTGTTATCATGACCTCCTCAAACTCATACGGGCCATTTAAAATTATAATTATACAGTCTCCATCGCTGCCTGTCTGACATGTCATTATTCATGCAGATATTGTGAAATCAGCAGGTTGAGGTAGAAAAAAATGAATAAAGAGGTTGGAAAGCCATTAATGGGTATACTAATTAGAATCTCTACCCTGTTCTGCTGAAAGAAAATGGTTACACTACGAACATATAATTTGATACAAGAAAAGATACGCATCAGCTGGCTTCCTACAGGAAATGTCTCTCAGAATATGAGATGTATAACAGGGGATTTTAAACCCTTACAAGTCAGTGATGTGACCTGTAAGAGTCAACTTCGTAGTGTGTTATTTAATTGATGGTTTCTGTTAAGGAGGGTTATTGACAGACTTGTTGTTTGATGTCCTGGACTTGGCTTCAGCTTGCACTGAGTTTCTTTTTTGTTTCTGGTCTCAGTCCTTTTCTTATGTTGCTACAGCAGATTGTGGATGCCATGGGGAGGAATATACCATCTTGTTGTGTCCTGGTTGTTGTACTATGGCCAGCTGCTGTAATCCATGGAATTGCTACTTGCTAACAGCTGTAATTTGGAGAGAAATCCTTCTCCTATGCGTACATCCAGATTTCTCTGAAGAACATGTCCAGTTTTCTCTGTGTCTCTCCCTGTCTTTCTATAAAAGTTTTACTTTACTTTAAGAGCTTTAAATAAAAAAAACATTTGGAGACATTGAGTAATATCAAACAACAAAAAAAAAAACCTTTTTGTTTCAAATTGTTCTTGTCACTCCAATGATAATAATACCAAATAGGGGAAAAGTTGAAGAATCAGTGCAGCTGGTCAGTAAAGAACCTCCTTCATGTCTAAGGCAGAAATGACGTCCAGTTGCCGTAGGCTGAGAGGAGGACATGACAGGAACTGATTTGATATTCCAGCGCAGAGTCTTTCACTCCAAGAAGTGCAGGAGCAACTCCATGGTCACAGCAAAAGAAGAAACCAAGAGAGGCAGAACATCCCAACCAGGAGCACTGGGTAAATAGTAGAACAGTAATCTCTCATGGAGCTCATTTAATGGTAATGATTTTACAGCTATTATATTGCATCCATTTCTTCTTCAGCTATTTTAAATCAGTAATCCATACTAATTAGGTAATACAATTTCATGGTCCAGTTATCAAATCCAGAACTTCTTTGAGCTAGTAGGACTTAGTTACACTGACAGAAGGCTCAGTGAAAATTTTAAGTGTTCATTAAAATCTGTCCAACAATTGGTCTTCTGTAGATTAACAAGAAATGAACTTAGTGTCTTAGGAAACTTCTCAGTACCACTCTCCTCTCTGCTATTTGTACAACTCTCAAATATTTCATGTTTCAGTGATTTCACATACCTCTGTGTGCTCCCATGTTTATTAAGTTGGCTAAAAATGGCACCTCAATGAATCCTGGTATGGCGAAGAACTCTGCCAATGATTTTTTTTTATTTCTGTGAGTGTTTGAGCTTTATTGTTAATCTTTGTGGGGACAGAGCCAAATAGGATGGGTTAAAATAGCAATGGCATGGGATAAAGTAGTTAGGGTTTTCAAAACCATCCACTTACTAAACATTACTGTTATGCCCTCACTAAAATGTAAAGGTTTTGCCTTCTTTCTGTTTTTGGTTTATTCCAAACACAAAGTTGTAATGAACTAACTAGACATGAAAACGGCATGTAAGAGGTCACAATTGATTTTTTCTTAAATCACCAAATGCTTCAAGTAAAATTTCTAGAGTCCTCTCAGAAAATACTGTTTGGTGAATATATTCTGCTATACAGAAGAAGAGGGTAGATAAGAATGGTGAGATAAGAGTATGGAGATTTTTATCAAAGACTGTCAGTCTGTGTGGATGCACAGAGGGTGTGAGGATGTGATAAGACCAAATTCAAAACCCAACATTCCAAATAACGATAATGTCACAACTTGTTTTCCCTCCCCTTCTGTCACGTCCTGTTCCTCTCCTTCCCCCTCTTGTGGTCAGTTGTGGTGAAGTTCTCTGTTACTTCCTGGTTTCTTCATTCAGCCCTGTATAGTCTATCGGTTCCACCTGTTGTCAGGTAAGTTCATCTCGTTAACTTGTCTATAAGTACACCTTCTGTTTTCTTCATTCTTTGTCTGGAATTGTTTGGTGTTTACTCTGCATCATGTTGGTTTCTTTGCCCACCTGAGATACTGTGAGCTGCAGTGTGTAAGCTCTTAAACTCTTTTTTTGTTATGTTTATTGTAAATAAAAAGAACACTGAACTTGCATCCAGCGTCTTTTGCACAGCGTGACACACTCATTATCAACCTGCCAATGTTCACTTTTGCCCACACTCAACATGGCTCTACTCTACTCCACATGACTCTGCTACCAAACTTTCAGTAAATCTAGCCTTATGTGCACACCCTTTATGATGTTATGTACCAGAAAAATAGAACATTCATCCAATTTATTTCAATAAGACTAGCTAGACAGTCTTTGCATTTTTCCTTATTCTGTCAGAGGAGACTTCCAAGATTTTGCAAAATTTTCAGCCATTAACGGAACATGTTACATAAATATTCTATATTTATAGTACATGTAGGGTTATATGCTAGGCCTGAAATATAGAGGCAGAGTATATTAGTGAGAAACAGAATGTGTTTGAATGTATGGAGACAGATACCAAGACAGAAAGAGTGAGTGTTTAAGTTTGCACAATGTACAAAGTCCAGAGTGTTTCCTTTTGAATGGCCTCCATCAAACGGGCTGGTGATGGGAATGGCTGTGAGTGTGGTGTGCTGGGAGTCTCAGGGCTGTAAAGGTCACAGGCAGTAATAGAACTGACGAGTAGAGCCATACTATGATGGCATAAAAGTGAATTGATGGTATCATGAAAACTGGAGATGAGGATTGTCCGTGAGCCACTCCAAATGGACAAATCAGAGATTGTGAGTGAAAGGGAACTGTAACAAGGTGACACTGTGACCTACATTCAGCCAGCCCATTTTAAAATAAGAAAGAAAAATGACAAACCCATGGCGGACTCCCTCCAAAAGTATAGTCAGCCTCATGCAAATATTTTCCCGAGCAATAATTCCCAAAAATGGTTTTGTGGTGTATGTTGCTGACTGGCACCAGTCACAGTGCTTTGTGAGTACACAATGCATCATAAGAGTTACCAGTAATGGATTTTGATTAAATGTTAATCAAACTGTACAATAGGTAATTATTAAAATAAATGTAATATGTACTCTATGTTTGCTCAGATACTAACCTGCTCCAATAATGCCAAGAAAACCTTTCTATTATCATATTCCAATGCAATATAATTTAGTGAAGTGTCAGCATTTTAATTGTTTTTCTTGGCAGACTCTGATCGATGATCTATATGTCACTCATGCATTGATCTAATAGTCCTGTGTGTCTGAGAGATCTCTAAAGTTATAAAAACTGGATTGTCTGTGAACCAAGAGTTAACAAGTTAAGACTTATGCTAGCAGGACACCTGGGGTTCAGAAGCCCTTACAAAAAGAGACACTAGAGGAGGGGAAGGCACTGAAGTATTACCCGTTATCTTGCTCACAATCCTTCCATTCAGAAAGAGGACCGCGTTGATTCACAAAGCCACCTACCTCTGAGATTTTATGACTTACTGCATCACTTGGATGTGCATTTTTAAAGCTCTTTTAACCGATTGAAAACATTCATATAATCTCACCTTCCCTAAAAATGAAATGGTCCTCCACCAGTTACAGCTGCCAGGCAGCACAGCAAGGGAAAAGATTTTGGGAAACACCCTTTGCTACTGTGCCTGCAGCTGACTATTTTGTCCATCTGAGCCAATTCACAGTGGTGAAAAGTACAGAGTGTGATTAAAAAACAAGTATGTCCTCAAGAGTACTGTCATTCATTCTCACACAGTAAGGGGAGATTCTTTACAAGAAGTGGGCATTCTCTTTCTCTTTCATTTGAGAGGGAACAGAGGAATTAGTCATAATGGCATGCCCATGCTGTATTTTGGGACACACACACGCACACATGCTCTGCAGCATCATTCAGTGACTTAGGCGGGGAGAGACGCTGCTGGAGGAGACAAAGAGGCTTCTTTAAAAGCCTTTTAAGTACGTGTGCTTTGTTTGAATCAAAATTTTATGAACTGGATGACGCACAGTAACATGGAATTGTTCAATAGTGTGGTTAGCTCTGTAAGAGACTTGATGTGTATGTAATATAACATGCACAGTACCTTTTTTTTATCTAGATTTTAAATGTTGATTATATACCATATACTTTCAATTTAGAGAAGTCAGAGAAGGTTTAAAAAAGGTTAATTTAGAGAAGGAAAATTCACATGTTCTTTCATGTTCCCTCTTTTGCCATTATTTCCAGAAATTTAATCTTGTTCATAATCTGGTATATTAGCAAGTAACACAGAACAAGTATATCATCTGCCTCCATTCTTCTCTAGTGCAGTGGGCCTGCAGATCACTCTGGTTTCCATGCCAATGTTAGCAACATTCTTTAAACATTATAAAAGTCCATTAACAGAAACATTTGTTTGATACATTCTGAGATGCCTTCATGTTCACGTACCACCCAAGGAGGAAAGTCATTGGTCCTAGATATGGTTTATGGTTTAATGATCAAACACACAATAATTTATTTCTGTGATTCTTTTTATTGGTCACATATATTTTTGATTAAACTAATTCCTTCACTATAGCACAGTAACCATAGAGTGGTCCCTATATTTTAGGTCTCCATTATATCAGAAAATTGCTGAAGAGCTTTACTGTTTTTAGAAGTTGTTTTCTGCGATCCTGTATTCATATCTCAATATCCTCAACAGTCTTTTCCTCTGACCACACAACTCTGTCTCTGCTACTTACTATGCCATCCTATTTTATTTTCTTCTTCTTCTTCTTCTTCTTCTTCTTATTCTTCTTCTTTTTTAAGTCTGTGGTAGACAGGAAGTGAGAGGTTAATAATTTCTGTATGAGTGCTAGGGGACAAAGAAACCAGTGGAGACACTTTGTCTTCATGATGGGAAAACCAAGCACCCCAATAAACAAACTCTAAACAAACTGTACTCAGACCATCTCCTGAGATGGTCTTAGCTTGGTTCATGTCAGAGGGGCTGAATTCATTTGCATCATTCACATATTCCACAAACTTTTTGATGAACTGCTATGAGCTCATTTAAATCAGCTGAGACACACCTTTGCAACAAAAGGCAACTAACTTTAAATCCACGATATCTGTCATGGTAAATGAATGTATATTATATATTCCCAATATTCCTAAAATATATGTGAACAGCTCATTTATTATCCAGATGGTGTGAAATTAAAAAATAGTCTCATGACACAAGAATTAATCATGTAATAATTATTTGATTTATTTCATGGCTTCCATAATGAATTTAGCATTTCAGTAATACCAAATTCTGACATTCTAGCATTGCTATGTGCTCTTAGCTCTGAAGTTTCAGTGATCCTTGTGTTTAAATGTCGGCAAATATCAATAAAAAAATATAACATGCACAAAACCTCCAGATTAAACAGGGGAAATTTCAGTTCAAAATTTAGTAAAGAAAATAGTCTTTTGGGAACATTTTCTGTAATCATAAAGAATATGATAAAAATAACAATAAATATATGATGTATAATAAAAATATATAATATGATTTTTTTTGGCAACAAGTTATTCAGTAAAACGTATAAGTCTTTCAGTAAAACAGATTAGAAACTAATTTTTATGTCAAGATATGTGTGGCAGTATCTTGTGCTCTTTTCACTTTCCATGAGGAATTTCTGTGCTGTGGTACTTTTAGAGACCTGATGAACTAGTGGCCCTTATAGCTCAGTTAATGGGTTTGTCCCGTAGAGTACTGGAGATGAGTGTTTCATCAGTAGGGTGCTTCTACAGATTTAATGAAAACTCTTTCACACCAGGACTAAAAGGTTGTTGTCAGCTGCAAAATACAGGACAGGACAAAAGGGGGAGGCAGAAGTATGTACTTATTTTTTAGTAATTATACACTTGGCTTGATGAGGTAATAAAATAGGCATATTCTGAATAATGTGGATCCTGCTCCAAGTACAATTTATTCCAGACACCGTGGAATTTGCATACACATGCACTCACATTTACTGTCAGACAGTTTTGAGACTAAAGTAGTTCGTCTTGTGTCATGCTTATTTGAATACCAAAGCCACATAAAAACTAAAACCATTTACAGCTTCATGGACTAGACAGTCGGTGCAGCAAGAGCCACGTGTAGTTCTCAAACAAAGCAACTGTGTTCTGTAATGGTTGTTTAGGAAAGCCTCTGAAAGTATGTTTTGTCTGAAGACACCCTTTTATTCTTTCTGTCTTCTCAGAAACAAACCTCCTATTCAACTCGAGCTCAGCCCTCATTTGAGTTGTGCATCATCAGCACTTCTCAGTCATTTGCATTCTCAGACAACAACACAGTCACCATCATCACACGTGAACCTCTCTGTCTCTCAGAGGTACAGGAAGAGAGAAGATGGATACTGCAGGAGGAATCTGAATGAGTCAGGAGCTGGGTTTAAAAAGCAGGGCCTTTAAACTGCTCCACGTATTCAAAGAGGCATGATGGGTGAGAGGACAGTAACAATACTGCTTGCCATCTGTGCTTTTTCTACACCACCCTGAGCTCCATACAATAGACGACATGCTCTGTTTTTATGCGGAAAAGAGATGAGATCTCTTCCCTTTCAATGTCGGTGGTTTCTTCCAGAATACTGTGTGGTATTTAAAATCGTAAATTAAGAGAAGAATACATTTCACTGTAGAGCTCAGATGTGGCTCTATTTCTAAATGATTACTGTTACTGAAACTTCATATTGTGCAGACACAAAGTTCTATCCTCCCATTAAAAAACAGAAGCTTAGCAAAACTCAGTATGTTACTTATACATCATCTTACTTCCATTGATCAGCACTATCTGTCATTCATAGATTTCTGTAGTTACCCTAACCTCATTATCTGCTTTTTACAGTTGTCTAGCCATAACCAGTACACATGTAAAGATAAACCTACAATATGGGACCGCCACATTGGACGAGCACATAAAAAAAAAGGAGGATACTTTTTTAGGAGCAATTAAGAAATAACATGACAGAGCTAAAGTACCAAATACTTTATATGGCATGTTGCAATAATAAATTACTGGTTGTGTCCAGAGGAAGACAAGTGCTAAACTGGCAGGGGTTGGCACCTGTCACATCTAATGTGTTGTTTGCCTGCTCCATGGGTGGAGATGATATGTGATTTAAGGGCCTTTTGCTTTCAGGGAAATGGATCCTCCTACACTTTAGAGTGGTGCAATGGAGGGAAGGAGACAGAAAAAGAAAAATGTCTCCATAATTAACTGTCACAGTGTTTAAAAACTCAAAAAGTCCCCATTAATTTTACAACTGCATGTTCATAACACGGTCAATGATATCCATTACTGTAGTCTCTGTACTTATATCTCCCTCAGCCAACAATAAGAGTCTTTGTCCTTGGTAACATTCCAGCATTAGATTATACTGCTCCTGAAAGTTTCATTTTCTTATGGAACACTGAATGCACATAGTTATGTGAATGTACAGAGTTGCGTATTAACCCACTGGGAAATTGTCTAAAGCAGGGGTGGGCAAATCCGGTCCTGGAGGGCCACTGACCTGCTGGGTTTTTGTTTTCACCTCTTAGTTACCTGATGATTTTCACCTTGCAAACAGGTGTGCACGCTCTTCAGCCAATCACAGGTTATATTTAGTTAGCTGACAAGAAAAACAGCAGGACCATGGCCCTCCAGGACCGGATTTGCCCACCCCTGGTCTAAAGCATAGTATATGAGTTTAATAGAAATGTTGCTCTGACTCCATTTGTAGTTCACACATAATATCCTCTAAAACCGTCCTCAACTGAAATATACATTAATTCATTGTATATTATTCCATGGTAATCCCTTTGAGCACATAAGATTGATACAGCCTAACTGTAAAACTGACAACAAATAAATGAAGGGTGTGAAACCTAATAAATTAATTTCAGCAACTGAAATGTATAATTGTGATTATCGTAACACCATTTGTGAGCTGTTGGGAAACAATGACCAGGTGCCTGTGCAATTCTTTAAGAAATGTGTCGGTGCAAGTAGAAATGCAGCAACAAATTATCACAGTAAAATATCAAGATGGTATTCTTTGCAACTCATATGTGTGCAGCCTCCCATAACTGAGTTATGGTATGTTCTCAGAGCTCAGACTGTGCTGAGAAAAAAAGACATGCTGCTAATTGCACAGCCCCATTAAGAACTACCAGGTGAATTTCTGGATCAAACTATAACTATTTATTCCCTTTTTTGGCCCAAATAACATGAGATAAAATACAGAAAAAGATCAACCTGATTTATTATTTATTAAAAGGAAATCTTCATCTTTTCTTTACAGCTAAATTTGACCAAATTCTTAATTGTGATTAATCAATATAAACATGAAATTAATGTTTTGTACACATGACTACCCTAAGAGTCTGGGCAACTTATTTCCCAATTCCCCAAACTGAGTACAATTAGTAATTTAAGTGCAGAAACAATGAAATAGCAACTGTAATGTGTGAACATCCAATGAGCTACCTTTGCTTTACAAACATGACCACCTAGTTCAGGAAAAAAAATCCTCTCTGGACACTTCCCAATGGGAAGCCATCAACAAAAGGACAGAGGAAAATGTCAGTTGAATGTTTCAAAATGTACTTTTAGACTTTTATTTCTGTGCAACTACAGGCTGTTCTGACTGCACACATAAATAGTGATTGATGACGATTCAACTGATATTCACAAGTTCATCTTAAGTTGCATTGATGCTTACTGCAGTCCTTATTTAGGCACACGTCATGAGGTGCACATGAGAGAGAGAGTATCGATTTGTGTGGGGTCTTGGAGAAATCCAATCTGTAAAATTTCTATTTACTTTTTATATAATAAGTGTCTACAGGTGAAAAAATAACCAGTAACAAATGTACAAATATGTCTTTATGTTATATGTTATGTAGGTCATATGCTTCGGTAAAATGTGTGTAAATGCCAAAGCAAGGCACAGCTGCCTCAAGCATATCACACTCTTTTGCCTCTGACGACAGTTTATAATTCAATTTTCCAAAAGGTCAGAGTCACTTTCTTGCGATACCTAATGTGGAAAAATGTTAATATTGATGGGATGGTGACAGGATGAAAATCAGTACAAAGTGGACTTTTTTGGAAAAAGCCATACTTGTCAAGTAAATCACAATCACACTGTTGTGGAACTCACCTCACATCCACAGGAAGCAGACCATTTACCTCAGGGGTGAAAGCAATTAGATCAAGTCATTTCCCTTGTCCCTGAAGAAACATTTTGACTGTCATGTGTTTTACACTTTTGTTTCTTTTTTGCTGTCTCTGCTGCTTAGCAGTTACAGCTGGCTTATGAAGCATGGTCTGTGGAGGTGACACTCAAGGGCTGTTGATATTTCTGCCAGTACAGAGGAAAAGAACAGACAGGAAAGGAGAATAGAGATGAAGGAGAGAAGTTCAAATAAAAGAGGTCAAAAGAGATGAAGAAGAGAGGGGTTAAATAATGAGGGAAAACAAAACAAGATTTCTGTGGATTACACTCAAAAGATTTGCTCTTAGAGGTAGTATTTAGATCAATCTCAGTTAAACCCACATTTTGCTACAGTAAACCTATGGTTCCTCTTACTTTGTTATATATTGGTTTTAGTGGAAAAGCAGAAAAAATAACTCTGAACTGAACTGAGACGTGTTAGTAGACCACTTCAACCATCACTTTGAACCAAAAATAGATAACTACTTTCAGTATCTGCAAAAGTGGCACAAACATAACCAGAATTGCTTTGAATGCATTATGTATCTCTTTTTAGACATCAGAATATGTTTTGCACCAGGCTAATTAGAATTAGAAACCAGTCATGACCTGGAAAGCAATATTTGTGTGCTTGCATAGTGAACCATTCTCTGTTTAACTACTTAGATTTCAGAATATTTTATCATTTGAACTCTTCCTTATAATTTCCCCTCAGATTTGTTTTTTCCTTTGGGGAGAAGAATGGGGGAGGGGTGGATGAATTACATCAGGATGTAGGAGAAAAAAATATAGCCACACAAAGATACGTTACTGATGAAATGTCTCATCAAATGAATTCATCATAATGCTTAAGATGTCTATATACCAGATGATTTTTTGATCAAACACTTGGATTTTTAGTTATTTTTGCATTATTCACTGAAAACATTCACCATGACACATTCAAAATGGCATTGTTGTACTGTTTCATTTGATGGAAGCAGCTGTGTTATGAGTGAGTGTCCAACTGAACGATTTTAAAATCCTATCATACATTCATTTTGAAATTTTGCTTTGTGGTTATCATTTTAGCATCCAAAACACCATCCTCATGATTTATGCCATGTTTTTTTCAGGCTTAAAAAAATCTTGTATTTCTTCATCCAACTACATTCATCTCTGTTGCTCATTGATAAATCAGGCATATTTCAAATGTAAACTTCCAGTGGCGATTCTAGACTTTTTTGACTGGGGTGGACCAAGTGCAGCACTGATTCATTCAAGGGTTGCGGTCCCACCTTCGACCTGGTTGATGGCCCATCATAGACTAGGATTTTTGGGTGGCCCCCGGGGTTGCCAATCAAATCTCCAGGGTAGTCCATGCCCCCAGAAGCCCCCCCCCCTCTGACCCCGCTCCTGTAAACATCTGTCACAAAAAAGATAAGTGAGACCAATGAGGTTTTTCTGCCTCAGGAGAGCCTTGCTAGTTGCACTTTCTGGTTACATGACACTTTGTAGCACTCATGCCCAAAAACCAAACAATGAGGGGGTTTTTGCCATAAATTTGTCACATAAGAGTTGGAGTTCATATTTTCAATTGCTATGTTAAAATGTGTTTGAGGGAAAATTATGTATGGTGATAATTATAAGGAGGGCAAGAAAAATGTCAGAACACAGTATTAGGTTAAGTTGCATTAGCTACTAGATTCCAGATTGTATTACAGAGCTAAATTTGTATTATTCCTCTATTTGTATTAATATGTTAATAGTTGTGTCAAAATGATTATTACATTATCAACGTATGCAATATAGTACCACAATATGAATGTTCAAATTCTGAAATAAATAAAATCTCAACTAATGCATCATTTTCAGTTCATGCCTGCTTCTTAAGATTGTTTTGTTTTTTCTCCCCCCAGATGGAGGGCCACATCCCTAGCCTCACTATTCACCAAGACAAAAGGCGAACACGCTTATTGCAACCCGGGACTGTTAGACTATTTAACGTCAGTAATTTTTGTAGTGAATCAGGTGTGTTTTGGTTTCAGAAAAATCTGTATCATATCCATTCTAGAAAGAGTCTGTGAAGCATCTTAATGAAAGGGTGTCACGCTGGTGGTGTGGTTCAGGACCCAAGTGCAGAGACACGATGATAGTGACAAAAACTGAAGACTTTACTTGAACTGAAGACCAAAATACAAATGCAGAACAGGAACAAAAAACCCAATAACAAAAAGGTGCAGTATGACAGTGTGCACAAAACACAAACAACGATAGACAAAAGACAAGGCAAACACTAGGACTTAAATAGGAGAAACTAAACAGGGCAAAACAGGATTGGATAAAATTAACAAGGTTAATAACGAGACAAACAGGAACAGGTGAGGGGCAGAGACAGACAGAGCAGGAGCACAAAGACAGAACAAAACAAGTCCAAAATGGCAGTGCAGGTTGTGACAGAGCCCCCCCCCTTAAGGGGTGGCTCCCAGACGGCCCAAAAGAAAAACAAAAGTCCAGAACAGACCGGGTGGGTGGGGGGGCGCACAGAGGGATGACCGAAGGTGCTGCAGCCGACGGGCCCCCTCTGCGGCCGAGCAGGTGAGGGGTTGGCTGGAACAGACTTTCCAAACCGGCAGAGGAACAGGAACGGAGCAGACTCTTCAAACAGCCTCGACGTCGGCTAGAGGGCTGAGCTGGTTCGGGGAAAGGGCCTCGGGAACAGGACAGGGCGTCAGCATGGGAGCTGACCAGGACAGGGCGTCAGCATGGGAGCTGACCAGGACAGGGCGTCAGCATGGGAGCTGACCAGGACAGGACAGCGCATCCTCCATGGTGCGCCGGGCAGCGCATTCCTCGCGCTGGGCAGCGCACCCTCCATGGTGCGCCGGGCAGCGCATTCCTCGCGCTGGGCAGCGCACCCTCCATGGAGCCTTCGGAGTCACTGCTTGAAGGGGATTCAGGGTGGCAGAGACAGGAGACCCAGGAGCGGACACAGCCCTAGAGATGGTTGGGCCCAGCACCACAATCCATGTGGTGCTTGGGTCTAGGGCTGGGAGCCCCCCCCCAAAAAATCCCCCCCCCGGGTTAGGGGCTGGAGAACCTACCGAGAGAGGGAGCCCTGCCGCACCCAGGTCAGGAGCTGGAACCGTCTCTGCCCGGAAGACAGAAGTGTCTTGCTGGGTCCTTGTGTGGTCTATCGTTCTGTCACGCTGGTGGTGTGGTTCAGGACCCAAGTGCAGAGACACGATGAAAGTGACAAAAACGGAAGACTTTACTGAAAATGAAGATCAAAATACAAGTGCAAAAGCAAAGCCAATAACAAAAAGGTGCAGCGTAACAGTTGTGCAAACTAACACAAACAACGATAGACAAAGACAAGGCAAAACACTAGGACTTAAATAGAAGGAGAACAAAACAGGGCAACACAGGATTGGTAGAAATTAACAAGGTAATAATCAGACAAACGGGAACAGGTGAGGGGCGGAGACAGGCACAGAACAAGAGCACAAAGACATATCAAATTAAAAGTCCAAAACGGAGGTGCAGGTTGTGACAAAGGGGGAAAATATTCTGAGGAAAGGCCAAAAAGAGAGTGAAGGATTTCAGGAAGTGAAGTAGTAAGTATTCACCATATATTAATCTGTAATTTTCCTTAAGGAGGAAAGGTAAGGTATTTTACTAGTGTGACAACAACTGGTCATACATTTGCAGCTACAGGTACAACAGACTTTCCCCCAAACTGGACACAGATGTTAGTTTGCTATGCTGTTATATCAAATTAATATATTTTTTCAAATGATCACAAATAACACAGAGCTCTTTGTGACATATTGTATGTGTATTGTGCTAAAAATCCTACAAAATTTCTTGACCATTTGTGTTCGACTGTATTCAACTCACCTCAGGGTT
This sequence comes from Chanos chanos, assembly GCF_902362185.1. Taxonomy (NCBI): domain Eukaryota; kingdom Metazoa; phylum Chordata; class Actinopteri; order Gonorynchiformes; family Chanidae; genus Chanos; species Chanos chanos. The sequence goes on from NC_044495.1 coordinate 21,147,586, forward strand.
GTTATAACATGGTCGTATTATTTACTAAATTTCAATATGTATTAATATTTAAATATCAGTGTGCTCTGCTCTCTGCATGATTTTGTGTTGATAATTTACATGAGAAGCCTAACGATCCAATTTAATTCCCATTTAATTTATTATAACCTTTGAGATATGATAATTATCATAGAGGAGCAATGGAATGCATTTTAATGCCTGCTTACCCATGGATATTTTTTTCCTCTGCATGTCCTTGTGTCTCTAAACATCATCCTCTTTCTTTAATCTGTAAAAAATTATTGTTGTTTCAAGCTTACCTCAAATACCAAGCATGGCTCCGAAAAATCAGCCCATCATGAAAATCACCTTAATATTTATACCTTAATAATATTTATCCTCACACTTTTGCAGCTAATTACCAGCTTCAAAGCAGTCATTAACATACTTATGGATTAATATGTAAGTGGGCCAGCAGCATCACTCACGAAATAAATGTCATGTTTACTTGTTGTCACCTCTTTTATTGGAGTTTTAACTCTGCATGTAGAACTGAGAACCTTCAAACAGCTTACTGAGCTACACAGTTTTCCAGAGACCATCGAATGTTTAATATGTTTGAGCTGACAGTCTGTGATTTATTTTATGTATTGTTTATTTTTAAAAAGTCACTTTTTTTCCAACATTGTCACTGTACTTGCAAGTCATGAGTCAATGTGGCTTGGAAATCTTGGTGTAATTACATTTTGGTAAAATGTAAATAGCACTGTTTGATCTAATTTAACTGGTTCTCTGAAACTTTTGAGAAATGGCAATAGCAGGAAATTCAGTATCAACATAAGCAAAAATTATAATACACATTAAAAATACATGTGCATTTGTTTTGTGTACACCCAGAGCAACTGAGAGGCATTTAAATTCCCTTTGAGTTGGTGTTTGATGTAGAAGAGTGAATTAGTTTTAAGCCTGTTTTACACAGGAGGAGCAATGGAATGCAGGATTTGCTCTCCTTTTTTTTCTTTTTCTGGTGGTCTCAGACACAGGACATGGTCAGTCTCTAGGTTTGAAGCTGTGCTTGAGATTTGATGATTGTTTACATATGCTAACATTCCACAAATTAACATGTCTGAAAATTTATTACCATTACCCAGTGACAGTTATGTCTATTAACCAGCATTAAATTGGCAAACCACTGTAATTGAGTAACATTGTATAGTAATATGAAAACTTCAAAGTCAGTAGAGGTAGGTTGCTTTTATTGACTGAAATCCAGTCAGTCAAATGAGCATGAGTCACATGACAGGATTGAATGGTAAAATTTCATCATGAAGATACCCTTTCCTAGTGGAATTCAACTCTAAAACTATAGAGGTAGTGTGATTCAAACAGGTGTGATGCAAAATAAGTTCATTGTTGTGTACTGAAACGATGATTTTCTATATGGATACTTAAGCCCATTGCAAAGAATTCCAAAGTCTATATGATTCTGCAGTCTCCAGATGCATGAGCAGAGTTTAGACAGAATACAGGGGAGGCCATTTAAGACTATGGTGGTGAAGCTTTGATTTAATTTTACAGCAGTGGGTCAGCACTCACCCACTTTTCCGTTATGCCTGTCTTCTCTGTGTTTAGAGTCTCCTGGGACAGGAGGATCGGAGAGCTGAGAGAGGCTTGCAATGCCCCAGTAAGTATCAGATCAGTGGGAGGGATCAGGGCAAACTGATTGACAGCACCAGGAAAGACATTTCTCCAATAGTGAAGAAAGTCTCTGGAAAAGGTTGTAACTGCTTTAAACAGTCCAAATATGACGTGTATCACAGCTACAACTAGTTCTTATTAATGCTCTAAAGATATAGAAATCAATGCCAAATGTTCACCATCCTTCACATTTCCATAATGTTTCTCTGATATTGTGTCTGAACAGCAGGATACTCATGACAATAGACCTTGCTTCAGAAAATCTATTTTATTAATCCCTGTGGCTGTTTGTGGGATTGGTGTGACCAGATAATGCTGGGCACTGTAACAGGAGTCTTTGCTCATGTTTCAATTCAAATCAGAACATAAAGAACCTTTAAAAGCTGGTTTCTTGCTTTTTACTATTTGGTTAATCTGGACTTCAGTGTCATAATTTGGATTCAGATTTAGATATTCAAAAATTTCAAAGAGTAATCAATGAATTTCCTGACCTTTCTCTGAGCGACCACACACATATACCTGCTGCAGATCTGTTTGTCTACTTTCATATTTACTTTGAATCTCAAGAGTGTAGCAGCAAAGAAGTTGAGATGAAGTTTTTAACATGGTATGTATGAGGCTTTTAGTATGACACTGGGAAATTACTATGTCTGTTACACGCCTGGAGTTTTGTCATATTGTGATAACAGTGAAATTAAATTTTAAAACAAATGGACCAAATTCAAATGTGTCATACATAAACTGTGAATAATGTAATATTGACTTAGTATGGTATTAATGCAGCAATGAAAGACAACACTGTTTTGGTGCAGTGTTGAGATTTTGAAAATGTGAACCCAGAGGTTTATTATACTATCATGAAAATGATCATGGCAAACAAATAATTTTTATTTGTTATTAACATGTTTCATGGGACATAACAGTGAAAATCTAAACAGTGCTTTAGCACAGTTTTAAGATTCTAGCATTATAGCTTGCTAATCATGTTATTTTCTGCAGCGATGAGGGTGTCCCCCATGTCATTATCAGCTGTCTTTGCTTTTTCAGAATGAACCAGAAATCAATGTTCCACTTAAGAGTGATAATTATGTTTTGTCTATTTTCAGACCATGAAAGAAATTCTGCTGACAGCCTCAAAGGTTGAGGCTTGCCCTACTTTTGGATCTTAATAAGAATCAGCATACCGTGTGAAGGTTTGGTGTCTCTCTCCTCTATCAGAGCAGGAGCAGAAAATGTTGAAAATAAATGACTGAAATATATTTCAAAGGGCGATGAGCCATGCCATGGCCTCTAAATCTTACAGCTACTTTTTATTTATTTCATATATATTAATTGCATGATGTTCATTGCAACTGTCGAGGCCATGTCTTTTACATGCCGATTTAAATTAGTAATTGGTCTCCTAAAATTATTAATATCAGTGATATTAGGGTTTTCATTTAATTTTTATTTGCAGCAAAATTGCAGGTTCACAATCAAGAGTTCTCAACTGAAGTACTGTCACAACCTGCACCACCATTTTGGACTTTTAGTTTGCTATGTCTTTGTGCTCTTGCTGTGTCTGTCTCGCCCCTCACCTGTTCCTGTTTTGTCTGATTATTAACCTTGTTTAGTTTCAACCAATCCTGTGTTGCCCTGTTCAGTTCTCCTTCTATTTAAGTCCTAGTGTTTGCCTTGTCCTTTGTCTATCGTTGTTTGTGTTTTGTGCACACTGTTACGCTGCACCTTTTTGTTATTGGTTTTTGTTCCTTTTCTACACCTGTATTTTGATCTTCAGTTCAAGTAAAGGCTTCCTTTTGTCACCTTAACCATCGTGTCTTTGCACTTGGGTCCTGCACCACACCGCCAGCGTGACAAGTACTGAGTTATTTTGCATAGCAATGCTCAAATTAATACAATGAATTGTGCTAAAATAGTAGATATGGGGAATTAAAATCTGTTTGTGCTCAGGAATTTAGGGAGGTAAAAGATGGATCTCCAGCACCTCTCTATGTGGCATCTTAGTATAGCAAGTTTGCTAAGGTTCCTTATACGTCACTTAGAGATACTGTCAGCCAAGAGTGGGAGCCAGTCTCTAAAGAGGTGTCTTTAGGTGTCTTGCGAAGTCCAAGAACAGTTTGGAATACCTCTCAGACAATATATACGCATGAAACAGAGGATCCTGCATTTCTCTGTATTGTGCCCAATCCCGTCATCTACTACACTGATGCTGGGTAGTTTTTCTACTTTGGGATTTTATGGAGTACATGACTGAGCAGGAGTCATAAACTACATACCACCCGAGCATCAGTGGTGCTTGAAGTTAATGAGTAATGTTTACAAATGTACGGACAACTGGACAAAGTGTGGTTTCTTTCGGAATGCCACAGGTGAGGTACTCCAGCTCTGACAGTGCCTATGATATCAAACTTTCTGATTACGGTCAGTAATGAAGCTATAGATCCATGGGACAAGCTCCTGCATCACTCTGAGACTCCATGGTGAGGTCTGCAATCCAATCGGCTGCAAACCTTTCATGAAATTTGAGACCTTAGCAGCTAGTAAATTTGGTCTAGGGAGGATCATGGCCCAGCCTGGAGACTTGCCACAGCTGATTGAAGTTCAGTTGTACATGTCCCACACAGGGATAGTTAGCAGTAGAGGGCCAAGTAAGAAAGATTGGAGTACAGATATGCTCTAATGTGGGAGGGACTGAGAAACCTTAACAAACTTCGAATTAACAGTGTTGGCTAATGAAGGAAAAGACCATGGTCTGATGCCAGACACTTTTGTCCTGACAGCTTTCGTTCTGGTTTTGCTCATGGATTTCATTCTATTATGCCAAATCTTTGGCTTCTCCTTTGTTAGTCCTTTGAGTTGAAGCAACAGCTCTTGCTGCGTGAATTTCCCTCTGGATCTTATTATGGTAGAATTTTAAAAGAGTACAGGTTTTCCAGCCTTAAAACCTCATCCTCTTAAATGGTTCAGGTGTTTAAACTATGATCAGAGTGATCCATGGTTTGTCAGAGGAGCAGAATTTAACTTGATTGAGAAGAATTACTCAATTCGAAGCAGAACAGTATTATAACTTGCATAAATTCTCAGCCGCAGTGTCAGGGGCATTGCTTACCTCTAGCCACTGTAATGACGTGCTTTCAAAATCAATTGGACCAGACACCATTAATGCTCATATTTGCTGTTTCTTGAATTAGGTGGGTTTGGGTAGAACGAGGGGTCTCCAGAGAATGCAACTCACTGACAAGACCAGGAGGGAGGATTTCAGATCTTATATAGAAGGTTTTTGCTAGAACAATGTCAGACTATTTGGTCATCAAGGCATCAGATAAACCTATCAAACAGTCAATGGGTCAATTAAATGTACAAATTAGTATTACAAATACTAAGCATAGCTGCAAGCAGCAATCATCAGGGCCCTAGTATACTCATCAGATGAATGGTTCCAATTCTTTGCAAATTCATTGATACACATAGCATCATTAATACCACAGACAAAGAATTATGGACAATTTCACTAATTCCTTTATTTCCTGATGAATGTTGCCTGCTGTTTCCATTTAAGTACACAGTATGTGTACCAGGTTTGGTGAAAATTGCCTGTGTTCATGAAACAGATTAGTTTTAAAAACCACGCCGATTACTGTTCATAGACATTCAATGGTTATAGATGTCACTAATCAACTATTGATTGATTACACAATCTCTCGCTTTTTCTGAATCTTTTACATTCCTCTCCAAATGCCTCTACACGGAGAGCTTTTTATTCTCCTTGGTAACTGTAATAACTTAAATGTATCTTTTTCATTCTAATCCTCCTCTACTCATCCATTTGGAAATGTTCGCGGTGAGAGCACATGAAAAGCAAATGAATCGACTGTAACCCTAAGAAACCTTATTAGAAATCTTGAAACCTTCTTAGAAATCATCAAGACTCTTCACAGAAATTGAGAGGAGGATGGTAAATCCTTTCAATTTAATTTATGTACATGAAGTTAAAGTTTACTAAGCAGAGTGTGCAAAGATAACCTCTTGAATTTGAACTGTATAATATGGCATATGATCTATAATTTGACTGGTGCAACAGTTCACACACAAATTACCTCTCACCTAGATATTTCAACACTGACATTCATAGTTTCTCAGCCTGCCATGTTGTGTCTCCCACTTCTCATCCTTTCACTCTGAAGCATCAAATGCTGTGAATCGACCTTACCAAATGTCATGTTACAAAATCAATTACTACTTTCATCGATTTTAAATTCCTTCTCTGTTATCCATTTCTCAGTGACGCATTTAAGTTGGTTCCTTTTCGCATTTCAAATCAGTTTTTTAATGCAATGTTCAGAACAGATGCAGGGTTTTTTTTTCCACAGCTCTGCCTCAGTAGTCAAGTTTTCCCAAGCTGGGACCTTGCGTGTCCACAAACCATATCCATCATAATTAGAACAGTGCTTCAGGTATGGAGATGAGTCTGGGCAGTTAAGCGTAGATTGCTGCTTCGATAATTCAGTGTGTGGCAGGAACCCATCCCATAATGCAGCACAGGGGTTTTGGCCACAGAGCTCCAGGAGAAAGTCAGGCAGCAGTAAATCAATTTATCCTGCACTCTTTCTTGCCCTTTCTACTCTGGACTATGTGCAGTCTTTAAGGATGCAGTTGGAGTGTTATAGAAAGACAGCATCAGATCATCTCTGGTTTCCACCTGTAAACTAACTACAAAGCAATTTATATTTGCTATCAGACGCCTGCTTTGTGTATTTTTTCATGGATTCAGAAAATTGACAGGGTGAGGTGGAGTGAGTGCTCTTTTATGTAAAAATGAAGCCCTTGCCAGAGCCTTTACACTGGACTCTCTTCAGCACACAGCTCAGACAGAATGCTTGTGCTTGGAGCACAGGCAGCATCCCCTTTCTCTGTGCAAAAACAAGGAACGAGAGAAAATGGTTCCAGTTTAACTCTTGCCTCCAGCCTTCCTGTGCAGTCTAAACTCTTTAACTGATGATGTCAAGTGAATGAGAACGATAGGATGCCATGTGTCATGGGAAGGCAGCCCTCCCTCCCTTCTCTTCCTCTTTCTGACACTTGCAAACCCAAGGCCATCAATTGCAGAATCCCTCAGAGAAGGCCTCTGGGTGGGGGCTGAGCAGTGGGATTCTCTCACACAGGAAATGACCTGCTGCTCAGAAAACCTGTACATATAATACATACATCCAATCTCACACACAGATACTAGAGGACACATGCAGAACCTGCAGAACAGACAAGACACTCTTTTATATAGAGAAGTTGTTGTTATTGGTTTCTACATCAGATGGATGTTTTTCTGTTGCCCAACAGAACCTGGCTCAAAGGTGTCATTATGAAGTGTTACCACTCATTTTAATGAAATTTATTAAATACTAGACAGAGGTACTACTAAAAGCTTTAGATCCTACGTCTTCATTCCATGCATCCTCAACCTACAGTCCACCTGTTGTTTTTCATTTCTGCTGTGTTGTTTGCTTTGCCAGATCAGGACAATAATAGGATGCTGTCCCTGTAAATGGTGCAGGTTAGCAAATAAACATGCTAGTTTTCATATGCAACAAGCAAGTCTCTTCTGTTTGAAAAGAAGTCTAAAGGGTTGTGACTTTGTGACTTTAAAACACTGAGCTGAGAGCTGTTCTCTACAATGAGCAGCTAGCAAAACTTAAAAACTTATAAACCTTGGTATGAGGGGCTCTGCAAAAGCATCCAAAATTGTGAGACTCATGTTGAGTATATGCACTGTAAAATCCACCACTGAGGGCAGTGATTAGTGTCCTCCCTGAAAAAAAGTCAGTGATGCGGTTTATTTTGTTTTAAACTAAATGGTAGGGAGAGACTGAGATTTCTTCATGAAATATTAATGAGGTATTAAATTACCGTTTAAACCCTATGCTTTTCCTTGTATTGATCAGAGGCACATATCACTTTGGAAAACCAGGATAAATCCTATGCCTAGATCTCAATATCTTACATTCGAATAATTTAGGAGAGAGACAAAGTATGGAGCATCCTGACAAAACAATTAAATGGCCCCGAAGTTCAGCTGGGAATTCTACCAAGCACAGGCAAACTTTGTGAGGTGAATGTGAAGAGTCAAACACAGATGACATTTGGAAAAGCTGTCTCAAATGATCATTTTAACAGCCTACTTTTTATTCACATTCTGTCATTCAAATTAAGGGAGAGGACAAAATGAAGTAGGATTTCCTCCACTAACAAGCATTCACTCTCACCCCTTGCAAAATGAAACCTGACAGGGAACATGAATCACATTTAACCCATGTGTCGTCTCTTCATAGTGAGCTTGGGTAATTCTCTGACAGCTAACAGCCCCTTTACAAATGTATAAGGTTAGGGAGGTGGGATATGGACTGGGTGAAAGGTTAAACAATCAAGACGTGAACACTATCACATTCAGTGCTTATCAATGCCTTTGCAATGTTGCATGGCACGATGAGGCCAATGCTACTATCACTGGATGTATTCCTGTGCAGGGTAAGGTAGGCCCTCAGTGTGATGAATGACTCCTGCAATGAGGTCTGACTTTTAGTATTAGCACAGTCTGTTCCCTCTAATACCACAGCCAAGGAAAAAAACACTTATCAAAAATGATCCAGTAATTCAATCACAATCATTTTGAAAACAGATGTCTTAGTTTTTGTGCATATGCTCCATGACTGACCCATGATAAATAGTGATGAGTTTTAGTTGTAATTAATGATTAAGGTAGTGTTAAAATAATGGTAACTTCAGGCAGTCTGTCTGTTCCTCTTTATTTTTCAGAACGACACTAGACAATGATCAGAGTTGCCTTTAGACTTTTCTGAGTCATAGCATGGACAGGCCATCTATTAGGGTCCTATCCAGTGCCAGAGAAACAACCACCATGAGACAGGGAGCAAAAAGGGTAGTTTTGTGTTGGAAATTGTTTTCCACTTTGATTGAGAAGAGGTCAACAGGACATGGTTGTGATCATAGCTAGGTTTTTTTTCTTTCCTTTTTTTACATGAAACCTGTCTGGGTATCTAAACTCTAAGACGTATTTATTCACATGTCAAAAATTGTTCAAAACTCCTTTCACACTTTGACTGTGTATATATATATATATATATATATATACATTTTCCCCCTTTCCAACCAGTATGGTTGGGAAGAACTAAATTTACAGGAAAATATATGCATACATATTTAAGTATTTATTTCATAGTGTTGCCTTGATTACATTCTGAATAAAATGGCTTACGTTTTCTGTATGAAAGATGTAAAGCATGGTAACCACTTAATACTCAATATTAATGTGGTACCAGAGTTGGGGGAAAAAGACATTGTAATGTGGCATTAGTCAATTAATTTCCCTTTGAGGTCGAATCCTTGATCATTTTAATGAAATCTCCATAATCTTAATAGAGCTTTTGTATTCTAAAAGTCAATAAAACACTGTTTTGAATTAATGTTAATCCACTTTACAAAACTGTAAATATCACTCCCTTAATCCTTGAAGTTCCAATAAAGCTTACTATGTAATGTTCTGTACAATAGTGTGTTTCATGTATCATCTCAGCAGTTTCAATTTAAAATTAAATAAGTCTTAAGGTCAACCTTTACCAATGAAGATGTGTACATCAATATTCTTCCCTCCATAGGCGGAGGAATTCTTCAGTCCTGGACAAAGCCGTGGCATTAAGGATATACCTGGGAAGCCCTATACAGAGTCTGTGGAGCAAATCTAATTGGAAACATGTAGAATGGTGGAGAGGATTGTATTCTGTTATACTGGGTTTGTCCTGGCACTCTGCTGAAACACAAAGAGTATGCTCGTCTCATTTCAGCAACATCAAACTCAGTAGTGTTTTTACTCTATATTCAGGTTCATGCTGATTTGATTCTTGTCTGAGGTTGAACACAGCGAAGCCAGACAATTGTTAGAATTAGCATTTTATTTTATCTACAGTTACGTCTCACGGGGTTAAAAGCATCAATGCAAACTTGATTCTAATGCATGTGGCTGAACCCTGTAGCTGTGTTTCCTCATCTTTTTTTACCCAACGCAAAGAGAACAAGAAGTAAGCCAAGCACAATACAGCCCTGGCAGATCTTTCCTTGTTGGACCCTAGATGCTTTGCTGTTGGAGCACATAACAACTGTTCATTCATTGTGTTGCTGCTGAAAGGGAGAAAAAAGTGAATTTTCAGAAACAGGTGATTGTATGTTTTCTTAAAATGAAAATAGTTCTGTCCTTGATAAATATAATATAGCCATCCATGCCTACTACACTAAAACTGTAATTCAGATGATATTCAGGACTAGGACCAATTTAATGACTACAGAGCTGCCACAGTAACAGATGGCCCTGAGACAATAGGATAACGTATTGGAAATATGTGTAGTGCTCAAGATAATCTATCCAGTGGATACTAAAACATGTGCACACCTTGCTTCTCTTATGCAATATATGAAAAGAGATAGAGATGTGGAGGTGTGTGGTATGGAGATACTTGTTGTGTATTTGCTAATGACAACTATACAATAAACCACACAACTGAGTGTCTATACGTGCACTGTTTACAGTCAGCAAAGAAAAAAACCCACAAGGGCACTTATTAACGCTGATTAATGACTGTTGTTTATCCACACAGAGCTGAGGGGGATACAGACTAAATTTGGGGACTGGAGATTTGTAAGTGCAGTTTCGAAATGTTTCTCAATTAATTAACTAGGAAATGCACTGCACAACTGTGTCATTACAGTGCTTATTTGTTGTGTGAAAATATCTCATGAGAATTCAGCATATTTTAAGTGATTAATGAGTATTTTATAAATTAAAAGTGTTATTAAAGATTATATGTAATTCAGCAATATTCAGCAATGTTAATAATTCAATTAATGCACTGTCAGTGGCATCAGGCCCATTCACAGTTAGAAGGCTAACAGGTTAAACAGTTACAAAAGAATGGACAGCAACAAAAAAAATAGCACTTCAGAGGTGATACTGAAAGACTTCAGGCTAACTTAAACAAGTTTGTCATAGCTGGCTCTTAAGGTTGTCTTTAATGTTGATCTCTATGACTAAAATGGCTCTATGACTACAGGTACATAATGAGGTGTCATGCTAATTGAAAACAGTGGGAGCAAATTTGTTTAAAACTAAGGCATATGTTATTGAGAGAATTAGCTTCAAATGTCCACAGATGTTTAAATTAGCATGGTGTAAGAAACAATCCAAACTGCTTAATTAAATGATTAAGTTTCAACATGGCCCCCCAGGCTGGGTACTGGCCTTGAGCTATACATGTGTAGGGTTGTTGTAGATTTGTAATTGCATAGTTTGGAGGTTATCTACTCCAAACGATTTAGCTGTTGGATTTTGTTTTATATGCTTGTGTCCCATAAATGCAGATGAACTGCCTCGCGGAAGTGTCAAACAGCAGGCTAGTACTGTTCAAAATCTACATAAATTTGCCAGTTTGAATTTATCCCTTTCTCTGCTGTGTGCTCTCTCTATATATTTGTGAGTGATATAATGTCCACTGTCTGTCTGTCTGTCTGTCTGACTCTCTCTCACACCCCCACACACACACAAACACACATGCACAGAGGCACACACAAACTCACTTGCGAACAATAACCCAAAGTACTTAAAACCATGAGTGAAGAACAATACGAATGTGTAGGTGTGTGGTAATGGATTGTTTTCCCTGGTCACGTACAATCAAATGAATCAAATAACTGCCCTTCCACCCCATCTCTCATCCCTGTCCCACATCAACACCATGGCAGCCTGTCTTGGTCATAAGCACTCTTATCATATACAGTATTTGCCAATAACTGTTCCCCAGATACCAGCTATTGTCCACCAAAGTAAGGTCTGAAAAATTTCAACTACTACAGGTCTCTCACTGTTTTCTTTAAATAAGCATCCTCATCCTCATCCTCATAAGCATGGTTGTACCTAAACAAATCTCCCAGTAGATTAATCCGGATTATTCCCTTGCTGCTATTGCTACAAACACACAAAGGATCCGAAATATAATCTATGTGTTTTTTATATGTAATAGCTAATTAACAAAACATTCACTCAAATATACACATTTAATTGGAAAACAAGGTTAAGACTGGATGAAGCACTGATTAATAATGATGCATATTGTCTCCTCATTCCAGACATGTGTTTTGATGAGGAGTTTTAGATAATTGAGCGAGGGTCTATTACATACTCAACTCATCATGAGAGGGTTTATGCAGCACTGAGAAGTGAGACATGATACTAAAGTTGACTAGTGTGGCTGACAGAGCTCTTCACACTACATTGCTTTATTACAGACCTTTCTACCATCAGTGTGAACTTTTCACTCCTGAGAGATGTTGCGTGAATGAATTTTAAAATGCAGTCAGAACTCTTTTCTTAGCCTTAGAACTCAATTTCCTTGTGCAGTATACTGGATGGAATCTGATAACTGACAAAATTTCAGGTAACCTGTTGCATCTGTCTTCTCAAAGTCAGCGCCTTAGTATTGAACTTACAACTAGAGCCAAAATGCTGGTCGACCTCCAGCTAAGAGAAGGTGTTAGGGTATCCAGTGCATTGGCTGCAGTTTAGAACAACTTAACAAAACAAACCTTGCTAACCTGTGCATTTGTAGAGAAGATGACTGGATGAAATGTGTGTATGTGACATTTTTGTGCAATGGAATTCATTATTACTCTCATTAATGTGTTGTGTATTTAGTGTACTTAGCACAGTCTAAATATTAAAGTCATACACAAACTTTCCCTTTCAGTATTGGTATCTCATGCAGCAAAGAACCAATCCTCACATTTTAATTCCAAGTTCCCCTGTGTGTTATTTCTTGTTATTTGTCATATTTTATCTTTACCAGCACATAAAGAAACTGCTCTGTCATTAAGCTTATGTTTACAGAGGTGACAAGAAATGCTTATCTTGCAGTATTCACCTTCAGAATGACCCACTGGTCTGCAAGACAGGATTTCAAGCAAATCAAATAAGCATATGGGAGAAGTTACAGAGTGAGGTTTCACATTTTCAGTCCTTAAAACACGCAGGTCTGCATCTTGTCCTCCAGAGTGCTGAGACAAAGGGAAGTCTCCAAGAAACAAAATGGGAGAGGAAAACCAAGGGATGCAAAGACATTTTGCCCGTGCTGCCTATAACAAGTAGGTGATCTGAATGACTGACATTGCTGAGATGGTATGCAACTGCTCATCCTTTTCACCCTCTGGGAGGGCAAAAAGTGCTTCATGGCATTTTTAAGTTAACAGCATACCTATAACTCAGTTCATTCTTGGTCTACTCAAGCCAAATGTGTCATCTACTGTATCAGCTCTGCAGAAAAACATGTTTCCAATTCATGAAAATGTTAGTTAGACTATTTTATGTAGCTTAAATTTATTCACTTATAAAATCGATGTTGGCTGGATTACCACGTTGACATTTAAGGTCACAGTGTTATTGCTGAGTTAGATGTAATAGGTTTTACAGAGTGCTTACACTGCAATATTTCCACCTCTGGCTGTTTCAGATATCAGGTTAAATTACTGCACTCTCTATATGATTGCAAATCAATAACTGAATACATATTGTACCAAGTTGGGGATGTTGAAAAGAGGAGGGATAGCATCAGTTCCAACAGGTGCAGATATTTTTCTCTATTATTCCTCAAAACATTTGACCAAATTTAAAATGAGCTGCTTTTTAGTACATGGCACTATAATATTTTTTCATGAAGTGATCAAATAAGACATTTTTGTTTCAGATGTTATGGCCATGCCATTACATAAAATTATTTACAGCTAATTCAGTTCCCTTTATAATAGAGGAGTGTATGTTGACCCTCCTTATAGTTTTAAAGTTCAAGGTAGTGCTTGAATTTTTGTGTACACTGAGCCAGTCTGACGTATAATAAGAGTCAGATAGGCAGGACAATTAGTGTAACTAATTAGCCATGCTGAGGAGGTGGGCCTGATAAGGAAACAAAGTCAAGGTGAAAAATAATAACTAGCTGTGGGCTTTCAGCTTACAACCATACATGCAAAGAGTGATCAACTGAAACCTTAAATAGGAGTGTAGATTTCTTCAATTAATCAATCACTTATGATACAGCATGGTCTGTGTGTCCTCATAAATAGTAAATCATACATGTTTTACCAAGCACTTTTCCAACTTAAAACCCATGAGTTTGTTATTTATCACTGTTTCTTAGGAAGACATTAATGAACAACACATGTACTTGACCTCTTACTACAGTCTCTGTAATGGAAGAGAACTTGTGAATATCAGGAAATCTTGCAAATCAGTCATTTTTACACTGCAAGTGGCTTTGAAATCATTCATTTTAATTGTTTGTAATGAGCTTTTCTTTTAACCATCTTACAGGCTGATGCAATGTGACACTGCCTATTACCTTATCACTTATGACACATACTGTGTTGTGTATTCTGCAATGACAGTTTGTCTATGGCTAGTCCAGTCTATACTGCACACAAACGTGTCTGAGTGTAGTTTCCACTGGGCATCTGAAAAAAAGGATCTGAAATGGAGTTCACAGGTCTTATCTCTCTTCACGTATCTACCTGTGTTTTTGATCATGAAGCGTTTTCATTGGTTTTCAAATTTATGTTTAAGAAGACCCTCAATCAGTCTTTTCAAAAGACAAGTAAAACACAGACAAGTGCATCTATGCCACTTGAAAGCTTAATAAGTAACTCTAACATGTCACTATAACCCTTCATTTTCAGACTGTTGCTCCTTGCCACCTCAAAGCCCTCTACAAAGATACACACACACACACATGCACACACACACATTCCTTGCTTGGTGATGGGTAACATCACAGACTAGGTTGGAGAGAACATAGACATGAGAAGGGCTACAGCGCTGGGAAGGACCACTGTTAATTTTTAGTTACCATTGACAGCTAACTGGTCTTTCACTTCAAACTTTTGTTGAAATGGAACTGCTCAATGGAAATGGAAATAGCCTACATTATGACTGTCATACTGTCAGCCTATGTCATTTTTTATGAAGAAAAGCAGAAGCAGGACTTGGTATATATGTCTCTTATAATAGCAGACTTGGTGTGAGAGAGGCTGTTCCAGGATCAGTGACAGGTATCTGACAAACGCTAGATGTGTTTACTCTGTCACATTTTGTCGATTGGAAACAGTCTAGGTTACACAGCTATTGCACCATAATGCACTCAACACAAAGCAATATGGACTAGAGTTCATTCTGACATTGTCTTGTTACTGTCATGTACATCACAGAATGACAGTTCACACACAGTACAGTTGCAATTGTTTGTAAATGTTCCCTAAAAGTAAACAGTACCACATGTGTCCACAGTGAGCTCCACACATGGCTTCACAGATTAACTGGCTTTGGTATAAACAGAGAGAGCCAGTAAAATGTTCAACTGGAATTATTTTGAGAAGTTTGTTGAAATCTATACTGAGCACCGGTGTTCCTGCTGTGTGCACTCCCAGATATTTTCATGAGTTTCCCCATGGCTAGAGATGGGAAACCTGTTCCTGTTACCTGGTATCAGATATTTGTCAGCGTCTTTGATACCACTTTACAATAAGACTACCCTTATAAAGGGTTTGTGAATGGTTGATAAGTAGTTCGTTAATTAGGTTGTTAACACTTTATAAATCATTAATAAGCTGTTATAAAATGTTAGATAAAAAGCACAACAGTTACCTATTGCTTGCCAAATAGTGAGCCCACATTTATCTGTACTGTTAAGCCTCCGATCTCATTGGTTACTTAGCTTACTTTGTCTTTTCCATCAGCCAGCATTTATACTTTTCAGCCCCATCATATATTTGTTAATAATTTACTGGCATTTAACCACCATTAGCATATCTTAATAGTCAAAAAGTTTCATTTGGCATATCAAATTATCGCATATCAAATGTTCATATCAAATTACCAGAGTCATACGCTATGGCTTTGGCAATATTGTTTACCTTGACATTTTCAGCATGCTATCAGCAGCCGTGCTCAGTATTATAACAGGTCCTGATATGACATATGCTATCATATTAAAGTGATATATTGTGATACGTGTTGAGGGGTAGATGGGTGGAGCTTCCCAGCATGCCTGGGGCGATGGAATGTTTTTTAACCCTAGTTCCCCATTGTTCAGTTTATATTTCTCATTGTGGCTAGTAGAAGTGTACCTGTGTTGTTCATCATGTAGTCTTTGTGTTGTGTTGTCAATTCTTGTGATAGTTTAATGTTATCCGTGTGCCGTAAATGTAATTGTCCACATGAATTATAAACTTCCCTTCTACCATGTCGGCATATTAAGTATGTTACTTCCTGGCTTGTGCTGTTGCAAAATAAAAGGCAGTGTCATCACTCTAGAGAAAACCCAGCAACTCATTAGGCTCCCTTTTGGCAGTTAAATATGCTAGGAATTCATCAATAGATGGTGATGCATTTTACACTTCACAATAAGGCTCCCTTTTGGCAGTTATAAACGTTAGTAACTAATAAATGAATGGTCATAAAAATGAGATGAAGCTGACAGTTTAACATGCTCACTGATAAAGGGACAATATAAGGTAAGCGAAGCAACTAGCAAGATCTTAGATGTAACAGAATAGACAGATGAAAAGTACGGCAGTAACTTGATCTTACCAAATAGTGAGCCCACACCAGTGTATGAAAACTGTGTTATAATTTGTTTATAATTGCAAGGGAAGCAAGGGAATGGTGTAAAGAGAGGGCAAGTGGCTGCCTTGTCATGACATTAAACAGGAGCACATGTCAAAGCCGCACTTTCCCTGCTCATACTTTTTATTTTGCTCATACCGTTGCCTGTGGAAGAGCATGAGGATGGAAATTCTCTTTTCATCATTTAATTTGTTAAGATTAATTTCCCATTTTGTTGTTCAATATCATTCATTAACCAATATGTTCTACATAAACTGTGAGGACCAGAAGGTCTACACAAGAACTAGTGAACTTAGAGAGCTTTGTGCTCACAGTGCACAAATAAGGAGAATGGCGCTGCAAAGTTAAAATGCACCAAGATGATATGGCCTCATTCGGCCCAGTCATATACATATGACTGTCATGGTGATTCGGCCTCATTTAGACCAATCGTATACGTACAACTGTCATGGTGGACTGTGCTGTGAGTGCTCTGACTTGGCAAAAATTGGCTGAAAGGTGAAAATGTAAAAACACACAAAACCTTTCAACCTTTTGAATACTTTTTATTCATGTGAATAGTGTTTTTCTTCTGTCCATCACTATTAGTTGCATCCATTACAGTCTTTCAACACATTTTAGCTGACATTTGACTACAACTGTGCGGCCATTTTTCCACACAGAAATAATATGGTGTTTGCTTGAGTTATGGGGGCCATTATTATTTTGTATTTGTAAGTGAGCTTTGTGTTCTTTTGAGATAGAATGAGTGAATGATGTTTTCAAAAAACTTGTGTTGCCCAAGCCACTGTGCCACTCTCCTTTGATGTACTGCTTTCATTTGTGGGTCTTCTATTCTCAGGGCCGATCTGTCTCTGCTGGTCACTAAAGACTTGGCCTGAGGGACCAGGCCACCACAGAGACTAGACTGCACCAATTCAGGAAATGGCAGAGACTATAGGGATTTCTACTTAGAACCCAGCCTTCCTCCACAAATACACAGCAGTTGTTTGTAGTCAGCTCTTTCAGTAATGCAAATAAAATTCCTCACTTTGTAATTTTCATGTTTTTGAGGTTATTTTTTTTTTATCTTTGCTTTATTACTCATGGATTATACTCACCATACTTATTACTCATAATACTTATGGTTTAGATAACCCTTGCATATCAGGTGATCTAATGGTAACTGTGTGTATTTTTCTTATTGAAACTTTCATAAAGTAAGACTGAAGATGAGTTCACCATCAGTGAATCGGTGCATATTCTCGTTAAGCCTGTGGAAGAACTATGTGGTCACAGCTAGAGCTTCCAGAGTAATGTGGCCATCAACATTGTTCTGTGTTGCAAGAGTAGCTATAGTAATCAGTAGGTATGCTAAAAATCTACAACTGCATTCAACTGAGACATAGAACAGCTAGCTGCATACTGGTTGGCTACATATGGCATCACAAGTCTACACAGCTTTATTCAGACCATAGAATTATGAGAGAGTTACTGTGTATTCAGCATATAAGAGAAATGTATCTGTATTTCACTCTAAACAGTGCTGCCTGGGCCTCTGAGCAACATTTTATAACTTTTATCAGATGATTTTGTCTGGTTTGAAAGTCTAGTCTTATTGTTACTGGTTTATGATAGGAGAAAGACAAGGTCATGAATATGCATGAGTCCAGAGACAGTAGGCACTTTCGCACTGGAGGAACTTTTCATAGTTCTTAGAACTGTTGGAGAAAGTACCCCCTTTTTGGCGTGTTCGCACCGCAGGAACTTAGAACGATTTTAGTTCTAAGAACGCCGTTTTGAGGGGCTTTTTTAGCCCCTACTCCAGGGTAGGTACTTTTGCAGCACAATAGGAACCTTGTGACGTAGGTGTACAGCCACTGGTCCAGACGCAAGTATACGATGGTTGCAACCGCCATTTTTAAAGATCCGTGCAAAATATAAAGTCTTAGAACGTATTTCATTTAGCTTTTGATATTCATGTCTCAAAATGTCTGGAATTGTAGGAGGGGGCACATAGTTTTTATGTTTTATTTTACCGGTATTTTATATCCCCCAACAATGACCATTTTGCAACGTCCAATGTATATTTGTACATTGAAGAGGTAGCGTACACTCCAGTTCGGTAGGTGCTTGTGTGTCCGCTTGTGTGGCTGTGATCCGCATTTTAACCTAAAATAAGAATGTGTTTATCCAGCTTACAATTTTAGGGCTGCGGCGGGGAAAAAAAAAACCACGATGCCGCGAGCAAGGGTCGGGCACAAGCGCTATGCTAGCACCCGAAAAGTACTATCAAGTCATTCACTGCTACTGCGGTGGTAAATGCATAAATGCATTGGGAAATTATTTTCTCCATTGGACTGGGTCTATCGCCATACAGTTTTATTTTCGTTAATGGGAAGGCAGTTATAGGTTATCTAATGTGCAGTTAATATTTCTGTCATTCAAATTCAATAAAACTCATTGCGTATACTGTAGTCTAGTTTGTCGATTTCTTTTGCCGCAGTAATGGTTCTTTTTTCCTTTTGGAGGTATTTAAAAGGTCTTAAAAGTCATTAAATTTGTACTTCAAAATGTGCAGCTATCCTGGTTAGTCATAAACAACAGCTCTTAGCTGCTATACCGTCGGCCGGCTTACGTCACTTCAGCGTTCCTACTGGCGGTGCGAAAGCAAACAGAAAAAAGGCCCTAGAACGAATGTAGTTCTAGGGGAAGCTCCACAGGGGGTAGTTCCTATCGAATTAGACCCTAGAACTGTTCGGTGCGAAAGCGCCTAGTATTAAGTGGGGTGTGGAGAACTATGAGACAGACCTGGAGGGATTTTGATGTAAGAATGAAAAGAAGAGGAGAAGCATCTTTTTACCCCATTTCTTTGAAATGGTAGAGGTCCTGTCGAACACTCCTGTTTGCCTCTGTAACAAGAAGAGTGCCTTCTTGTTTGAGTACCCTGCTCCTCTTGAATCTGACATGAATGGGTGAGGTGAGATCTTTATGTTTCCTCTCAAATTGTCCTGGTTTTGATTTGTGTTTTAGTGCTATGCAATGCAACCATATCTCATCATGGTCAATATCTAGAAAATTGTACTGTAGTTTTCCCTCACAATCCAAAGATCTCTCTCTCCACACATGTCTTGCAGCCCTATCATCCTCCTGCCTAGGACAGGCTGAAAAAAACAAGAGTGGGTGCTTAAGAGCATGCTCAGTGTACACTCCCTCTAGTAAGTCATACGTCATCCCTGCTCTGCCTCAGGGTGCTACATATGATAACAGAAATGTTCGTGCTCCAAATGATATACCACCTCTCTCTCAGCCCCCAGAGGCCCCCCGGTGTAGATGTCAAAGTTTCCAAGTCTCTCTTGCCTCCAAGATCTGGAACCAAAGCACACTGATTGAGTACTATAGTACAACAGAAACTTCTGGTACAGTAACTCAGGCCTTGAGGCTTAGACATTAGAAACATTTGCATCAAACAGATCTGTTGTCTTAATACATTTAAGGTACAAAAGGAGCCAAAGATTGGAATGGGTCCATCCGACACAGTTGAATCTTCTTGCCTGTGGTTTGTTTATGGCTCTCTGCTTTATTTGAGTTCTCTGTCTTGCTGTCTGCCCACAGGACAAAACAAGGGAGGTTTGTCAGTCTGATTCATGAAACAGAATAAGGAGAGTCGAACATGGGCTGCTGCACTCTGGAGAAGGGGCTCTTTCCACAGAGAAAGAAAATACTGAGTTAAAGACAGACCAGTGCTGCTCAATTAGATTAGCCATGGGGAAAAAGCATTTAACGGGACACACTAATATCACAGAATGACCTGCAAAGAAGTTTTGAATCCAATGCGATTTCCTACTTGTACCAGAGGTGTGACTTTTGTCACATATGAGCGCACAGGAAAAAAGGGCAATACATCATAATAGTCACACCTCTCAAAATCTGTGGGAACCAAAGCAAGACTTCCTCTTCCAGTGAAAATTTGTATTACTGATGCTGGCACTGCTATTTTATACAGATATAAATCAGTGATCACAACTGCGCTCCCACATGACCTCGCTGCTGCGCTCATATCCATAATGTCCGTTCTTCCACTACGGTTTTCAGACAAAGAACAAGGTCAAAGAAAGTGGTCATTTAAGATGAGAGATTTAGAAATGAAGTATAGAGCATTCCTAAAGACTGATGGGTAATGTAGTTCTTAATAGACATTCATGCATAAGTTTTTGGAAACACTGACTTTTTGACTAATGAAATGTAATAGTATGGGAAAGCACCATGCTGAAGTACTCACAAGGTAGCTTGGGCAGAGCTATTGATTATATGGGTTGTTTGAGTGTGAGAGCACTATGGGCTCTGGCAATGAAGTCCACCAAGCAACAGGGAAAACTTTATTTATTATGCATTACATATATGTATTATGTATAAGTACAGGAGCAAACATTCTATACCGAGGTAATGAACCTTTTTGGAAGGCTAATAACAACCCAAAGGTCCAACCCAGTGTTTGAGCCCACAGATATTTGTGAACGTGAAGTAATATATTAATACAACACAGAGGCTCTTCATTGGTGTTTTCTGTTGTTTGTTGCATATACATATACACAAACACACCCGCAAACACACCTGCACGCACACACACACACACACACACACACACACACACACACACACCCCTATACATGCACACACACACACACACATCCTACAACAAATAGCTCCTTTTTGCTTCCCCCCCCCCTCTCCAAACATAGGATGAACACCCAGAGGGCATTTTTGTTAACTTCAGAAGATAGGAATAAATGTTCGTCTCTTTTGAACTCTTAACATTTTGCTCTGAGGTTCCCCACGTCTTGCATTATCTTCAAAGAACACCAGCTATTAACCAGTTTGATACCATAGTCATGTCAATGTAGAGGGAATTAGATTAATGCCCACCCTTGGAATCCCTTCCTTTTTACTTCTCTGGTATTTAATCCGTGACGTTATCTGTTACTGTTTGTGTTAAGGTTTTCAAATTGCGTCTCTTGGCAGTTTATTCAATTCCTTGCCTTTTTTATTAGAAGCCCTGTTGCAGTAGGACATGTACTTGTGGTGTGAAAAAACTCTGGTCTCTGCTTGGGCTCCAGCCAGTGCTGGTGCTGGTGCTGGTGCCTTCTCTGATTTTAGGGTGATGACCACAGTTCCTCTTCTCTGAGCATGACAGGTTAACCAGCCTGAAGATCTCTCTTTTAGGAATCTTGAAATGTCTTCCCCCTCAATTATTATATTTCATGACTGATGGTCGTTGGACTAAGCAGTGTTTGTTTTGGATTTTTTCTGGTCGTAAACATTGTCATCTTCTGCTGTGAATCCTGAGTCAATAAACTGCTGCAATGAAATACTGTGTTATGGGTTTCATGTGGAGTCATCATACAGAGAGAGTCCCAGAGCATGCATCAGTAATTCATTTCATTTTCTCCCTCCCCTTGCCTTCCCAGACAAGCCTAAATTAATTAGCTGCAGATTAATATTGCAGATAAATGCTAATGTGGCCCATGGAGAAACCTGACCTGTAGTTTACATCCTTTTTGAACGCTAATGATGGATACAGGAAAAAGATGCTTAGCAGTAAGATTTATTCCCCTATTTTTATTTTTGGTTATATCTAAATTTTCACCAAGATTGAGTGTGTTTCATATGAGAAACTGATGTGGATTATTTGGTTTGATTAAAACTGCATCAGGCAAGCTGGTTCTTGCCCCTGGGGTATCTGACAAACAAACAGAGGAGAAACTAAGTTCCCTTTCTCTCTTTTTCACCCTCTGTTTGTGTGCATTTTTATTTGTGTGTGCACACCTCTCAGTGTTTCTCTGTATGTCTATGGCTGCTTGTCAGACGCAACACCCTGGATGGTATTTACCCTCTTGAGTTCTCTAATTAGCGTATGATAAACAGTCTGACAGCGGCAGGCTGTTTGCAGGCAGGAGAGAGAGTCCCGGAAAAACGTAGGAACATTCACTCTGTATTCAGTTGCAGTAATATTGTTATAAACATGAAAGAGGGAAAGAGCGTGGTTCTGAGAAACCCTGCACAGTCCCTACCACAGTTCCCACCATATCCTGGCTTCCCGATGGCATGATCGGCCCCTTGTGCACACCCACATACCTCACTTGTGTCAAAAATCTTGTTGCATGCCAACACATATTAGTGCTGCAGCACATTAGTACTGCAGCATATGGACTGCTAATGTTCTCTCTCTCTCTCTCTCTCTCTCTCTCTCGCTTGTTCACCAGTCTGGAGAGAAAGCCCCTCCTGCATATTACTTTGTTGAAGTATGAGGTGAACCGCCACCATTTTCCAGCTTGGTTAAATCCTGTGTCTCTCTTGCTCAGGGTTCAATTGTGTGAACCAGACACACACACACACACACACACAATGGATGTTTCACAATGCCCTTCTTAGCCTAGCTGCTTGTTTGAGTAGACTGCTCTTCTGGCTGCTTGTGTATATTGATATTATGGTACCCCAAGGACTGAAGACTTGTCTCACAGAGCAGGTCTGTTCTACTGTGATTAGGAAAACTCTGTAGCTAGGAAATGAGTGATAACTGCTTTAGCTTCCTGTTAAAGATAATGTGTGAACCCAAGAAAGGGATTTTGTCACCCATCTTCCATCCGCCTTGTTCCATTAGAGAGTAGTTCTTTGCTGCCATAAATAATACAGCTATACTTGAAAAAGGGTGGAGAGATAAAACCATACAATTGATTAAATTGTTATGTTATGTTATGTTAGATTTTCAAAATTGTAATGTGCTGGTAAACATCCCTGAAAACCTTTTGAGGAAGTAGAGGAGGAACAGGTGCTGACGCAACATTTAGTCAATAACTCCCATGACAGATGATAGCAATCATGTCTGTTGTTTTTTGTTCACTGTTCCAATGTTAATCACAGGTGAGTGAGCAGTGGTTTGTATTTTAAATGGTCTTAGTTCAGAGGGATTTTTTTTTTTGAGGAAATTCATGGTTTTCCTTGAGTCACTTCTTCAACATGAAAAAACATTGGAGAATTTTCTTTTTCCTGTATTTAGTGCTAATGAATTTTACCATTGTGTTTTGTTAGCCTGCAGAATTTTAAACAGTTAAGTGAGGTGAAATAACTCTTGCTCTGGACAAACTGACTCATCTCCTAATGGCATGCAGGAAATGGAATGAAAATCATCTACAACACTGAGCTTGACATTTTCTGGAAGTCATTCATCTTGCAAATGTCTGTTACAAAATAATAGCTTTCAAGACTCCGACAATTATTCAAAGAGACTGCAGCCTAAGTTTGGTGTCAGAGTTTTGCCTTCCATATTTAATCATGGTAGTGCATCATTTATCTTCATCTGCTGGACATTTCTGAATGCTCAAATGGAGATAATGGGGAGGGGTAGCATGTATAGAAATATAGAATATAGAAAATAATTTTCCATTGACTCATGTCAGTGGATCAGAAGGACTGACCGTATCCAAGGTGTTCAGAAGGGTTCTGGTTGATGAAAGTCTAAGTCCAGCTCGTCTTTGCACAGTCAGAATGAACCAGAATGACTTTTTCCTACTTGTTCTAGTCTTGGAACAGGAATTACATTTTGCTGCAACAGCATTGCTTGATGAAGTGGGTATATGGGTAATATAAATCATATACTGAGAGAAAAAAATGGAGAGAGAGAGAGAGACAGAAGTGTGAATTTGATTTCGGTGTTATTACATCAGTGAACTCTATTACAAGTATAAGTATTGTAAAAAAAATTAAAATTTAATTATCATTGGGCAATTGTGCAGCACAATTCCTAGAAATACAGATATTCTGTTCTACACTGATTTAGAATATCAAGTGACCAAACTAAACTCCTTTTTTAAGGACATCATCACACACAAATGAATCTGAGTGGGTTGGTTTGATTTAAGTAGCATTCCTATGCTTGTGTTTTTGCATTCACAGCCTCCAGAATCTACTCTTTGTGCCCAGATCTCTGTACAGTCATGTTCTTGGATGATTTCATCTCCATGCCCACTGCCTTGCTTTCATTCTCTCTCTCTCTCTCTCTCTCTCTCTCTCTCGCTCTCTCTCTCTCTCTCTCTCTCTATCTCCTTATTGCTCATTCCCATTTGTCTTTTAGCTGGTGGTGGGTTGAGAATTTAATGGGATTTGGAAAGGCTTTTCATTCCTCTTTGTTGTACTGTCCATGTCTGACAAATCATGCTGTGAAGAGTTACATGTGCGGTGGCTTGGAGGAGCTCAAAGATGGTTGTGCCTATTCAAAGGAGGTTGTAATTTACTGTACCATGCCAAATGTAGGCCAAAGAGTTTACAGTCCATGCATATAAAAACCCACTCATGCATTTATAACAGCACTGTAAAAGATTTGCAAAGCTAGCTTAGATGTATTCTTGATCAATACTTTGGTAGCGCTGATTTGCAGGTGAAACATAACTTTACTCCATTGAAAGGTCTCATAGGAGCACATGAAGGAGGATTCTTACTATCATTGCCAATGCCAGTGGTGTGCTCTAAAAGAGACTTGACATTGGTGAAAAGAACACTGAGAGTCTGTAATGATGGGGCAAAGGGATCATGTGATATCTTAGAGCTGATTATGAGTTGCCAGAGGGGCAGGCTTTTCAAGTTGGTTGGTGCACTGATTGCAATATCTTTCAGAAGTCCTCTGCAAATTACCACAGCCTTGGAGTTTGGTAATTACTAGCGCATACTATAACTCTGGTAATATAATAGGAGTAAATGAAGTAGGAGGCCTCTCGACCTGTGTTGTCACGGCAGCATCTTTAATAAGATATTCACCCAGAGGCTAAACAGAGGGTAATGACAAATTTCTGCTATGGCTCCCAGACACCTTAGTGCTGGTCTACTGCTTCTCTGTCTGCTCCAAATGCTAATGACTGACAGTTTCATGGCTAAAAAGGGCAGTGCTCCGTGCTCCACGTGCCCAGAGTCATTGATATCTTTGTATTTTGAAGAAGTTACCAGGTGTCAAAAGTCCCTGTTTGTTGCTTGTCTTTCTTTGTTGGGAGCAGGTTTACATATATATATATGTGTGTGTGTGTGTGTGTGTGTGTGTGTGTGTGTGTGTGTGTGCGTTTTGACAATACCCACAAAAAATCAATATTTTGCATCTCTTTGCTCTTACTGTCACTCTGTTTTTCACTTTTTTCCAAAGGTGATATTTGCAGCACAGAGCTGCAGCATGTTAAACCCTGACTCCTTTGTCCCAATTCTAAGAGGAAAACTACAGTCCAATGCATTTTTGACAAACTGTTCATCCAAACCAAACAGCATCTCATCAGAAACTTGGATTTGACACTATGCATGTATGTGTGTGTGTGTATGTACCTCTCTCTCTCTCTCTCTCTCTCTCTCTCTCTCTCTCTCTCTCTCTCTCTCTCTCTCTCTCTCTCTCTCTCTATATATATATATATATATATATATATATATATACACAGAGAGAGAGAGCGTGAGAGAGAGTTGTGGTCTAGAGGTAAGAGACCCAGACTTGTGACCGAAGGGTTGCTGGTTTGCTTCCCAGGACTAACATCCACGGCTTTGTGCAAGGCATATATACACATATACGGGTGTGTGGCTTGCCTACTTGCTTGAGACATTTATCCATTTATCCCAATTTGACCACACCTATTTCAAGCGTATGGATAACAATAGGCAACTTTATCCAAACCATGAGAGACTGAGTCATCTCCTCTCCATGTAGAGCCTGGTAAATGGGAAAAGTTGTGGAGGCTATTGATGAGAACCAGTGTCTGTGTGACACAAGAGAGTGGCTCAGACAGAGAGAAAATGATGAGTTTTCCAGCTGTGACAAGTAGAAGCATGTCTGCCTGTCAGATAGATGACACAAGTCCAAGTGTGTCTCATCACCACCTCTCACCAGTAACAAATCATTCTCCTCCTACAAACACTGCAACTGTGTCACGGCCAGAAATAGATAACGATGATACCCTTTCCAGAGAAGTTAACCACAATCAGTGTGTTGAGAGGGAAGGATCAAAGGAAATTGTTCTGGCCTTTAAACGTTAAAACCAATAAAAGAACTTGTACTCCTCCTTCAGTTCTTTCTGTATGTTGTCTTTCTTTCTTTCTTTCTTTCTTTCTTTCTTTCTTTTAAACTCGGTCCATTCCTCACTTCTGTTGTAAGGGTTTGTTAAAGACATCAAGTGCCAGTAGACTTTTAGATAGGTTTTTGTGATTATGCAGGGCGCAAAAATTGAAACAAAAGTTGCTTTGTTAGTGCTCATATTCATGAGTTACAGTGAATGGGTTAATGACATGAAATAATTCTACATTGGAAAACTGACCCTTAAAGGCTTACCCCTCTCCATGTGCTTTGGCTGCTAGTGAATGCCATTGAATATCGTTGAATATTTGTGGATAGTGATTAGTTTCTGTGTCATTTTCTCCATCTAAAGTTGTGTGCTGTATGTATAACCAGTTGCAAGAAGATTCTTGATCAAAGATTGAAAGGCAGACATACTTTCCAGTTCAGACACCGTTTAAGCTAAGTTTTATCTAATAACTATCTTCATTTTTCTTTTTAATTTATAATTATTCTAATAATAATATACTGATAGTTTAGGAACTGACTAGTAAGGAAAACTAATGAAAAATAATGCTTACAATCTCTACAAGGATTATGTGATTACAACATTTCCAATAGAGTTATGCATAAATACAAATTTATGAATATTTTATGGATGGAGTGTGTAAACTGAGATGACATCCTCTCTGTGTGGTTTGATATTGTTCTAACATATATTTATACAACTGCAAATTTAGCCACTGTAACTTCACCATTTAATCCAACATTGCAATTAGTCATGCTGATTAAATGTTGCTCCTTTTGCCTTGCACAAAGACAGCAAAGTCTTGTCTTTCACTGACCTTTAATGCCATTTTAATGAATAATCAAAATGATTTCAAAAACAAAACAATTGTCATAACATGCACAAATTATGATATTTCAACCTATAGCAATTACTTTGTGTGTATGCATGTATACATGTTCATATTTACTGTGTATTTATTTGTTGTGAGGAAACTAATATGTAAAACTAATAAGACACAGCTGCTTATTTATGTCAATTTAAATAATTTCACACTTAAGCTACAGTATAGTAGAACTCATAATTTAAACCGTAGTTTGTATTATTATGACACTATTTCACTTGACATTTGTTTTTATGACCAGTTATGACTTTATAACATGAGTTAATTGGCATCAGGTTAGTGACATAAAATGTTAAAAAAAGATTTGACAGTGGTGTTAACGACACCCCTTAAACAAAGTGAAGTGTGAAGAAGATAGATGGCTTTTTAGCTAAGCTAAGGACTCATAAAACACTTCCTTCTCCTAAGTGACCATATCCAACCATGTGTGGTCAGGGGCATGTAATCTGTCATCATTACAGGAGGGCCACCCACCTCCAGTCATCATCCAGAAGTGTTGTAAAGAACAGGAGGGACGAAGGAACATTATGAAGGAAGAAGAGGACATTTTAGGAGTCTCCAAAAAAGTAACCTCTGCTTAAGGAGCTGAAGACTCCTCTGATCTCAGTGAGGCTAAAAGTTCTTTGAGCTCACTTTACATCATCATTGTCTTCATCTTTAATGTACGTGCCTAGTCAGCAGCCCCCCTCCACAGGTAGTGAACAGCAGAAAGGAAGTGGAAACCCAGTGCTAGGAGAGCTATCAGAGCCCTGCAGGCCAAACACAGCATTACCCACGTTACAGGCTAATGGAGCTATCAGAATGCTTGTCCCTGCTGCATACTGTAAACAAATGATGTACTTAGAGGTGTTGACCTCATGCACTGTGAGCACTGATGGAATAATTGTACCTGTAATGCAATGATACATTGATTCATTTGTTGTATCATTGTGTCAGCAATGCGGCCTTTTTTTTCCCTCTGGTATGAGGAGGAACAACATGCTTTTTACTTCACAGAAACACACAGAGAACCTGAGGAGACATTGTGTGAGAGAAAATATGCAATATAAATTTGCACAGCTCTGCAGTTTGTGCCTTTCTGCTCTGTAGTTAATGGTTTCTCACCATATGCTGTTTTGATTCAATAACATTAGACTTCCATATGTTAAGCACGCGTTTTAAAGGCTGCACTGCTTTCTCATAAAATAACAAATTTCCCACTGGCTCAGAGCAAGCATGTGCTGTCAAATTTCAGTCGATCTTCAACTTGAACAGACCAGGACCTTTGGAAGTGGATCAAACTTTCTGTCAGCGATGTATTAAAAATGATAGCCACATTTATGATGACATTTTTAGTCTTCCCCATAAAAAGACAAGCCATGTATAATCCAATACGTAATTAAATACAATTAACCTTATTCCTTAAGGACCTGGAGATGGAGAGAGAGATTGGGGAAGGGGAGGTGAAGAATGAGGAAACGAGAAGATGAACTGCACAAGGGAGGAGTGGAAATAAAATGGAGAGAATAGTATAAAACAGGAAAGGATGTATAAAAGAGAGAATTGGTGAGACCATGAAGAGGAGAAGGGGGAAATGTATTGGAGAGATGGAGAAGAAAGGAGAGAACATGGAGACAAAGTGTTGGAAATAGAGCTGGAAATATAGAAATATTGAGAAGAAGGAGTGGGAAGACCTCACAGAAATACTCTGTTAGAGTAAGAAGAGGGTCAGAAAAGACCTCCCATCACATTTTTCTGAAGTATGAGAAAACATACACAAAACATTTAATAACATCTCTTTGTAGACCAGAAGTCTTCATACTTTGCTGTACGAACAATAAGACCTTCATTCGAAGAAAGAAGAGGGAAATGAGAGAAAACAGAAGAGAATGCCTGTGATAGAGAAAAATAGAGAGGGGGTTGAGGAAGAAAGAAGAGAGCAAGGAAAAAAATAATAAAAGTGTACTAGATGAGGTAAATGGACTCCTCTGCTTGGGGCTCTGCTGTCTACAGTATGTCATATCCAGCCATTATTTCTTGTCACGTCTGAGTCGGGGAGCATGGCTTCAGGTGTGCCAGGTAAATTAGCCTGTCTGACAATGCTGAAGGCACGACTGCACCTCAATACCACTCACAGGGCGAAAAACACAACACTAGCCACAGGCGTGCCAAAAGGAAATCTCAGACAGCTGTCTCAGCTGTGGGTAGCTCAATTTTAAAAGCACTGCTATTACATTGGTACATACCCTACGTCCCTAAATCACTGAAAATTTTCAGCTGTCAGCGACGTATTTGAGACACAAATGCTAATGTATTCTATTATAGACAGACCACTGCACCTATGTTGCCATCACTGTAAGAGGGCTGGAAATCCATATCAGATAACATCATACATCCCATTTGGCACAATAAGTCTAGCAGCTCTAAGGCTACCCCTGACAGTGATTAATCTTTCAGTATTCTACTTTTCTAAGTTTCAGATCTGCTCTGACCAAAGAATGAAAACAGAATATTTTCTCCTACTAGAGTCTGATGGCCAACTACAGTCATTTATATTGAAAGGTTCGGGCAGTGCTGGCAAGAATTTGTCCTCTGTTTCCCTCAAATATTGATACATCAAATAATGTTGCCAAGAGTGCCTTTTTTGACACTAAAACTATATTAAAAGTACATGTATAAAAAAAACTAAATATCCTGTTAGGTGTTACAACCACAAAGCAACACCAGAACACCGGGGAGGACACACTTTACAGTTGTGTTGTGGAAAACACCATAAAATTGGTTCTGTAAATATGTATTGTATTGTATTGCTAACTTTTTAAATAAATTTGTTATCTCGGACCATAAATTCAATTACTCACCTTACAACTGTAACAGCAATTCACCAATGCCATGTCGCAATGTTGCTCACCAGCACTTGTGTCCGAACTTCCATAAATCTCAGACACCAGTAACTTTGTATGTCATGGAACTTAAATGTTTTCAGACATGGTGGTACATACCTCCAGAGAAGTACTACACTTGTAGCTTATGCACCAGTTTTATATCTGATCCAACATCAACATTTGACAGTGTTAGCACAAAACAAGTTTCAACACAGCAAGAGAACCTCTTGTGACCTAAGACTATGTGAGGTCTCACACTGTCCCATAGCCTACACACATACTCATTGTTGGCCTCCTCAACTCAAGTCCAGATCTCAGACTGACTCTATCCTATAAAGAAAAAAATTGACAAGATTTTTTAAATATTAACATGTGGCATACCAATGTACATGTCACCAGCAAAAGCAAAAAGAAATTTCAAGAGAGGCTATTAGTGGCACAGTTTCCCCAGTGATGAGTTTTACTGAACGGTGTGGAGGTGAACGTGCTTGGTGTGTCTTTGTTCTGGCCAGTATTGCTGATTCACTTCACAATAATGAAGGTTAGGATTGGTTGGAAACAAGGTTGGAATGATGGCAGATGGCTCTACACTTCAAGCAGCTCTGCCTCAGACAATGCAAAAAAAAGAAGCCGAGAGAGGAACACACACTAACTTCTTCCTCAAGAGCTTTACCCTCCAGCCAAATTGGCTTCATCTCTTAAGCTGAGGCAGAACAAGCAAAGACGAAACACAGCTGTGCCTACCAATTGCAACCAGGTGCTGCTGGTCTCAGTGAATTAGACACAAGCCGTTTCTCAACACGGAGTACATCAAGTACGGACTCCAGTTCTTGGGAGTTCAGACTTGCTAGTTCAGCTTGGGAGTCCAGACTCTCGATGACGTAGCTGACGAGGGCTGCTGGCTAGAACTAGCTAGCTCGCTCCACTAGCAGATGTCACATGTTCGAACAGTTAGGACTTGCAAAAAGGTGCTATCGACCCATATTCAAAATATGAAAAATTATTACAGTCATAATACGAAACTTATAATTATGAGGTAGTTCCTCTGCCACCACTGCCACCACTTTGTGTGAAATGCATTCTGGGAAACTTGACTTCCCAAGTCCACAAGTCCTGATGCATCCTTGAATCGAGGACACATCTGGGTGTACACCCACGAATCGAGGACATATCTGGGTATAAGATCTGCACTTGGCTATATGCGAATTTTGAATTGGATAAAAGTACTTGACCGTGGCCGTGACTGCTGACATTTCACAAGTCCATGAGAACGCAAGTACAGAGAAGAACGTGTATTGAGAAACGTCTACACTCTCAGTATTTAAACCCAGGTTAAAAACATACTTTAATCTAGTTTAGCAAAATATGTTTATGTCAGAAATTCTTCTCTAGTCAAGTACATAGCCAAAGGAGCAGCACCGGAGGAAAGCCACCAGCATAGAGTTTTTTGGTGAACTAGACTGTCAGCGACTAGACTGTCACGATTCCATCACATGTGACCACTCTTGTGAGTTGACCATGTACTGGCAGAGTGCTGGCATCTCAGGAAGCCCTCGTGTCTGTGTCACCTCTGTCTCCTGCTTTAGCTATGCTGCCCAAACCAGGCCTGTCAGAGTCCCATATTGCACTCAGCTGAGCATACAACTCATACACCCCCTCTCCCCACACAGTCCCTTATGATCTCATTTTTTCTCTTTTCACCCCTGCAGCATGGATCTTCCTCGAGACCCAGCCACACCCGATCAAGCTCATTGCTCTCTGCGTGCCTAGCTGAGGACAACTGGGATCTCTGACAGCTGTGGTACCTGCTTTTTACACACCGCCCCTCATACCACCGTGCCAGCTTTGACTGCATAAGAGTCAGCACCCATGTATACATATGTATAACTGTCTGTGTATTTAATCAATGTGTAGCACTAAACTCTATCTTATTAGATATAGGGAGCATGATTTCCAACACCACTCTTTCTCTGTCTTACCTTCCTGGAGTTCCAGCTTACAGCTGTAGATACACAACGTGGATGAGCACTCCTGTAGATGCTGTCAAAGTATGGCAGACCATAATCATGGACTGACCTGACCTGGCAAATCTGCTTTCAAGCCCTCCTGCATGTCTGCTTGTTGGCCTGACCCCTCCTTTCTTGATCAACCACAATACAGCTGTTCCATATGATCCCCTCTAGCTGTCATTCGTCTTAGGCACCTTTGTGATATCTCTTAGTTTGTACTTAGTCTTATTCAGATAACCTCTATCCCACATTGTCATTGCAATGTCACCAAATATCTGTCTCTCCTGTACTCTCTGACTTTTTTTTTTTATCTTACCTCATTGGTCTTTTTTGTTCTCAGTTGTTTTCCATGTAATAGTCTATCAATCAATCTAACTATCCTGGACCAGCCAGAGGATGATGAGCTCTCCCTGTTGAGTCTTGATTCCTCAAATTGCATCTAGTTTATAGTGGTGCATGCATGGAATAATCTATGTTTTGGGATTTTGGTCACTGGAAAGAGTTAGCTTGAAGTTTATGTCAATGTCTCTGTACCCCAGTCCTGGAGACCAACTTACCAGCACATTGTCTAGCAATAACACACCATATTGAATTGTTCGGGCACTTTAGGGGCAGTAATCAGTATGTGTGTTAGTAGCTCATCAAACTAGATTTAGAACTGGACCAGAAATGTGCCGTCTCAGGACTGGCCAAGAAAAGCCCTGACATAAGTGGAATTATCACTCTAGGTGAACAGGAGAAGAGGAAGTGACACTTGCATTGTTTCATTGTTTTTCATTGCTGTCTGTTATCAGTGCTGGCTGCTACATTTACTGCCTTACAAGGCACCAGCAGCATATTGGGTAGGGAATCCACCATTCTTAACAGGATGTAGAAGGGACTGTTAATGGACGGTGAGAGACTAGAATTGATAAAAGAGATTCTCTCTTGCTCTGGCTCTCTCAATCATGTGATCAATTTTTCTTCTCTGTTCTCCATTTGCATTTGATTGATCAATTTTTCAATCATTAATATTTTCAGAAATTTCATCCAGAGTGATCTTAATTAACTGCAGTTGCCAATGCTTCAAGACAAAGTTGTCCTTGCCTCTTCTAGTTGCATTTGAATGAAATGTATTGTGCAGATGTCTGCTCTAGCCTTGTGCTCTGAAAACATTGTTTCAGGTGTGTGTTAGTGCAGATGAGAAAAGATGCTGGGAGAACTTTGAGCATGGTGGTAGCTGAATTCTTCAGAGTGACTTTTGGCCAAATTTCTTTCTTGTGTTCTGCTTTTATGGTGTGGACTGATGTACAAATTGTGTGTGTGTGTGTGTGTGTGTGTCTTCTGCTCATCTGTGCCTATGTGAGGTGCTGTCTCCCCGTCCTTTTCTATGAAAACAGCTCTTTCATCAGTGAGGCCACAGCTTATATTTGACACACTGGCACAGTAGAGATGTGTGTCGTGGCAGGCTGCCTGGGCTCCATCCCCCACACTCTCTATGTACACACACTGAGAGCTTTGTACTGTCCTCCTATGACACCGCTGCTTCATGTATTATGCAGGACCATCCTTGCCTGCATTTCACTCAAACACCCATTCTCCAGTGCACAGGTACTGTACAACAGCTCATATGAGACCCAGTGCAATAAAAATGTTTGTTTTATACATATGTTCTGCATGCACTGCCCATGTCCATCTTAACCTGCTTTACCACTCTCATTCCCCAGTGACACCAGAATGTTGTAATGGAGGTACCCGTTATATTTATTCAGGCACGCTCAAGAAACTCTGTAGCCTGAGATCTAGATAAATGACATTAAATACATTACTCTGTTGAAATTCTTTGCTCAGTCAAAGACCATTCAGTCCAAATAAGGACATATTTATGGGCCGGTCCTGATGCTCAAGAAATATACAGAAGACATGAAGACAAGAATGATGACAATGATGTTCAGCCAACTGCAAACTGGCCAGACATGTGAAGTTTTAGCTAAATCCTCACACCATACCGAAAGAGATGGAAAGAAAGGAGGGAGAGTGAGAGAGAGAGAGAAAGAGAGAGAGCGTGTGACTTCTCAGATGGATGATGCTCTCACTAAGTAAGCCTTACAGTCTTTAAAGGCAGTAGAGTCACTCCCTTATCAGGTCTCATCTACATATGTTTTCTCTACTCGTACCGTGGCAGCCTTTTCTTTTTGGGCAATCCCCCTGCTGCGGCCAGTGCAAACACACGGATGTGTGTGGGTATCTTAGTGTTGCCGTGGTTATGTAAAGAGGCAAGGTTGTAGTGAAGGAATTTTTTTTTTCTTGCATCTGTGATACAATTCTCTGCTTGCTCATATTTCTCTTTGAAAGAAAGATACCACAGTGCCATCTACTGATACTTTACTACAGCAGCAATTTTACACAGCAATAATGTGAGCAAAAAACGTACCTACAGCATCTGGTGAGAGAGATATTGATGTAGAAATTCTGAAAAAGCAGAATCTCAGTTTTTACCTATATCCATTAAGTGGTCTAAATTAAGTTGAAAGAGTCTGTTTGATAGTTTATGCTGATATACACTTATAATCCCAATGCAGCTCTTAACCCATCATGTTTTGGTCATTCCTTATTTGGTCAGTCCTCTTAACGCATACCCTGTCACAGTCTATCAACAAAGACAGGATGAGGAAGACTACTGGTCACAGAGTGAGCTATCTCAGGCCTCTGGTCCTCTTTCAACCTTACCCCAATAAATCAGCATGCACCAAGCAACAGCGTAATAACATCAGATCTCTCCCAGGCAGTTAGCAAAAAACCCTGCCCCATTACCCCTGCCTTAACATAGTCAAATCACTGATTTTATGCTGCCTGTTATCACACAGGCAGTGGAGGAATCGGAAGAATCTATTTTTATTTCTCACTAGTGGGGCCCGCTAACTGGATTTTGATCTGCAGCTCCCTGGAGTCACTTATCCAGTTTTCATTAGTGCCTCTGTGTGGTCAATTGTGCTGCACTGTGATTCAGTCAAAGGATCAATTCTCCTAACAAATCCAAAGTCCAGTGAGTAATGATGTTTACTCACACTCATAAAAAAGATGGCAGTTGCAGTAACAGTGTTTTTCTTTTTCTTTTTCTTTCTTTTTTTTTTTTTAACCGCTGACATTAAAAGTGTTTTTTTTAGTGTTTTAGGAATTCTTTTGTCCTCTAATCATGGGGCTTTGATGCAGGTAACACAATGAGAGATTACTGTAATTCTTTAAATCTTTTGTTCTCTAATAAAGTGCACCACAGTGGTATATGTGCCCCCACAACCCTCCAAGGCAATAAAAATATTGCCACCCTAAGAGGGATGTGGAAGGAAATGGGCTCCATAATGTATGATAGTTATAAACCAGGCTAAGAATGAATAAGCAGACATTTATTATTACTGCCAAACTCCCACAGTTTTCATTCTCCACTTATAGCCTGGTGTATGTTAGTCTTGTGGGGTGAATGAGTCATTCAGATAGATGGAAGGCCTGCACAAAAAGATCAGTGTATTTTCAGAAGGTTTTTACATATAGTCTAACGTACACTTGGGCGCTGAATGAAATTGTGTCACAGTGCTCTTATGGCCTCTCACAGCTACATCTGCACATTGTGGCCACTGACTGGGAACCAATACTTCCCCACAAGCTGAGGTGAAGTTGAAGTCTGTTGTGTGTGAGTTTGGCAGAGCTCATGGGTATAGCATACGGTATATAAGACTCTCTGATATACAGAGGGGGGTAGGGATGGAGGCAGGACTGTCTGTCAGATTGTCTGGTATGGTGTTCTGCTCTCAGGGATGCCTTGCTGTTTGCTCTCAGTGCATTAGTACAGCTGAAGGTTGTTTTGGATAAATGAAGATGTATTGTTCTTGTTTTATGTGATTACTACCTTCAGTTTATTCATGGATATCAATCAATTGTCCATCCATCCTTCCATAAGATAAACTCTGCACAGTGTAAGCTATTCAAGGACTATAAAACTTGAATCAAACATAGATTTTTAAAATTTTTGCAGGTATGGTTTATAGTTTTGATTTATTTATCAGTTTGTTGTGGATTTTTTTTTTTTTTTTTTTTTGCTTTGCTTTGTTTTTGCCTGTTTAAATACAATTCTTTGATTTTTTTTTTCTTTCTGTATGTATGTGTTTAAGCTGATCTTTCATTCTCTTAAGTGTATAGGAATATGGAGTTGAGTGTGCAGTGTTTAGAATAGGTTAGCATTGCTTTGAGGGTATCAAGGTCAGTATTTACATCACACTGGCAAGGCCTTCTTTCTGTACTTCTGTGACTGGGGAAAAATTAGAGAGAATAAAAGGTGATGTAAAAGAAAGGAAAACCTTTCAGCTGAGTGAAACTCAATGGAATGGGTTAAGGGTCTGAATGTATTTAGAAAGAGCGGCCTACTCTCAGCCTGGTTGGTATTGGACTTGATCTGTAGACCTCTTGGACTGTTGGGGAAAGGTTGAAGTGCAAAGTTTTTTCCAAGTAGCAATGCTGATGTACAGAGTTCCTCCACAGGTATTTTTCATTTTGTATGTAGTACTGTATTCCATTCTGTTCTATTTTTGACTGTATAATGTCTAGATGTATTGGTTTGTGCAGAATACAAACACATTTCACTCTGTCTCTTTTTTCTTTATCTGAGAGTTCTAACAGTACACAGCCAAATTCAAAGTGACTTTATTGGAATGAATTATATTTTGAACTTGGGGGGTTTGATTGAAAGCCAATTGTTGCCTGTGGAAGTGGAATCTCAGGAAAAACGCATATCTGAAATTGACAGCAGGTTATGAGTGAGTCATTTTATCTTTGCCGCGTGGAATTGGCCTTGCATTTCTGATGATATGAATGATGAACGATATGAAGTTTGTCACACAGTGAGAAAGGCCCTAACTGCCTTCATTGAACTGGTACAAATACAGATTCACAATGTAGCATTTGGAGTAAAACTAGTCTCCCTTTGTCTCATTCAGATCTTCTCCACAGAGGGAGGTTGTCTTATTGAAGCCTCATGGTAATCTCACTGACCACCTATGCTTTACCTCCCATACACTTGCCATTTTGTGAGCTTGTAGCTGCCAAAGATGGATGTGTTCAACATTTTGCTTCCACCTGCACTCTGATGGCCCTCCAAGCTATTGATTACACGCTTGACTTTTAACAAGCTTACACAGCTCTGACCTTTGGTAGTGGGGTTTAATCTCGGGATTGTGCATCGCCCCTCAAAAATTGAAAATGTTTACAACTTGCATCTTTCCCTTCTGCTTTGCCCTGAAGCAAATCTGTTTTTCTTCGCCACTGAGGATTCTCTGAAACACTTAGACAGCTCCCATTGGCATGACTGCCTTCTCTCTCTCTCTCTCTCTCTCTCTC
The DNA here is from genome assembly GCF_902362185.1 of Chanos chanos. Taxonomy (NCBI): domain Eukaryota; kingdom Metazoa; phylum Chordata; class Actinopteri; order Gonorynchiformes; family Chanidae; genus Chanos; species Chanos chanos. The sequence goes on from NC_044495.1 coordinate 21,185,190, forward strand.
TCTCTCTCTCATACACACACACACACACACACACTCTCTATCTCTCTCTCTCTACCTTATTCCCACTGGTCAAAGCCTGGAGAGAATTCCCCCACTAAAACCAAATGAATCTCACAGTCTTGCTTTAGATCCACTATAATGGCCCATATAACATCTCATTGTGGGGCATTCAGCTTTTCTTTCATTTATATTTGAGCTGTGATATGCAAGCATACCCGAAGCACTGGATATCTTGTTTAGAAGTGGTGTTGCAGTTCATAGCTTTACTCTGATCACTCTAGTCCCTCATCTGTTCTGAGAGATTTCCATCACAAGTTTTTTTGTTTTTGTTTTTTTTCCAGGGCTTGCCTCGGTAAATGATAAGTAAGCAGGTGTTTTCCGCCTTAGGAGTTGCTGGGCATGTGTGTGCTTTCATGTATGAAATGATTTGATGTTTCTCTTCTTTCTCTGCGCCAGAGAATTACAGCCAACAGGTGCCTGTGTTACTCCAAATTAATTTATGCCAAGAAACATGAACTGTGTCCAAGCATACAAAACCAAAAGATTCACGTGTATGTGCTCATACATCCATGTCTTGGTCTGTGAGCGCATGCGTGTGTGTGTGTGTGTGTGTATGTAGAAGTCTGAATGTGGAAGTCTGACTGACAGACCATTTATCAGAGTGCCAGGTGACTGTGGGCTTCAGTGGCTCTCTCCAGTTTCTCCATAAGAAAGTATTAGAGCACTGACAGGATGTGAGATAGCCTAATACTTCCATTCACCTGAATCAGCCTGTTAGAGCTGACCAAGGGCCACACACGCACACACACACACACACACACAAATCCCAGAGAGAGAAAGATAAATGCCTGAACTTTTTTTTATGTAATCATCATTTCCATAATTACATAATTAAATGCGAATAGTTGTTCTTGATCTGTCAGCACTTAAATAAGAGGACATCTCTTCAAGGCCAGAGACAGCTCCTAGTGGAGCAGCTTCAACTGAAGTGAAAATTTAGTTGTCTTACAGCATCACTACCAGAGCAACCCCTACAGGGATTGTTATGAAGGAGTAGGATGGGCAAAGGAAGAGAAAACTGAGCAAACTATTAAAGGCTGATAATCTCTCTCTCTCTCTCTCTCTCTCTCTCTGTCTCTCTCTCTCTCTGTCTGTCTCTCTCTTTCTGTGTGTGTGTGTGTGTGTGTCGGGGGGCACATTGCAGCTGCTCCCAATCAAACACTTTTCCTTCGAGTCAGCTGATTCTTCCATCCCTCACTATCTGTTACACCACTCCCCCCTTTTTCTCAGTAGTGCAGAGAAAGTCATACACTGAGACAGAGAGTCCAACCCATCCACCTGCCGAAATGAGGCTCACATTCCTCCATGATCCCTTCATCATTCACATTCACACAGGTGCCTTTGATCTTCTCTGTGTATATTTAAAATGCTGCAGGAATGCAAGAGCACCTGTGACTGTTTAAATGTTTGGACTCAGGTGATTTGCTGCACCCAGATGAAATTCGACTACTGAACCGTTTATTGCACGGCCACGAGCTCCTCTTCTTGGCTAAAGATGTTCAGTAAAACACCGTCCAAATCCAGCACATCGAACACATTAACAGGCAGGTTGAATTCATCATACGATTTCTTGTAAAGGAGTGTGAGCCCAAATTACCATATTAGCAGTATTTCACAGTGAGATTCTCAGAAAACTACAAACTTCAAATTAACACATAGATGACTGTTGTATATTGTCATTTACAGTAAAAGTTTATCAAAAAGTTGTACATACTTGGTAGCCACAAATGGCATGTGTCAGTTTTCTTGCCACTGAGGGGTTTTGGTCTGTAACCTGTACTCCTGTATTTTTAGCTTGTACTGTCGGTGTTTCCTTGTCTTTCGGCTTGAGGTACTGTATACTGATATAAGTGGAATGTCCTCCATGCTGTTTGGATGGACTTCATTCAGGCAAGCTGATGAACCCAGACATAGTCTAACTGTGTGTGGTTGTCTGTCACTGAGTCAACATACCTCCCTCATCAGCCAAAGTCTGTCACAGTGACAGAGGAATAGAGAACTGAGAGAGGAGGAGGAGAGAGAGGAGGAAGGCAAAGATAGAGAGAGATAGAGCGGTCGTGAATGGTTTACTCCACGTCTGATGATGATCAGACTTCATCTTTGACCTCTCTCTCTCTCTCTCTCTGTGTGTGTATGTGTGGGTGTGCGTGTGGGTGTGTGTTTCAGTTTTCAGTGTTGCTATGCTCTGACTGGCATCACAAACATTAGAGTAGTATTGCTGTGTATTGCTCACAATGTTTTTCTTTGGGAGTAACAGAGCATGAGAGCAAATGTGTGTGGAAAAGGAGCTTCTCAACAGCAGAAATTGTCCTATACCCCCCCCCCCCCCCCCCCCCCCCCACCACCCTCTCTTTGTCCCTCCCTCTCTCTGTCTGACCTGCATGTTGAGGACATCATCTCCATGACACTCTCAGAGGGTGTCTGGCCATGATAATGATCAAACTTGCCATCTCTCATCCCTGACTCGTTCTCTCCTCCAGCCAGGTGCCTGTCAGCATCGGTCTGCTGATGGATTTTTTTTTTGTCGTTGTTGTTGTTTTTTGTTTGTTTTGTTTTTTGTTTATGTTTTTGTTTGTGAGGAAGGTCATGGTGTAGATAAGTGTAAGTTTGTATCTGTCTTTCATCTCAGGGTCCAGATTGTTTTTTCTTGCCAAACCTCCCTGCATCCATAATGTATGAGTCTGAGGGACCTCTGAGTTTAGTTGGAAAGCTAACGTAGTTGTCTGGGACTGAGACAATCTCTCTGATTTTCCTACCGGACTTCACAACTGAGCTAGGCTGATTGTGCTAATTATGGTGAAGTCTGGAATGACCTTTGTGTTTAGTGTGTGTGCTTAGTGAGTCAAATGTGTGTGAATGCTTCAATGTTCTATTAGCATTGATTTGTGACCAGTTCTCCAGAGCTGTTTATGTCCCTATTTCAGAATTCAGAAAATGTAGCTTCTTAACAAATGGTTATAAATATAATACTAAACTGTAATTGCAGTATTTAATCATTTAGGGGACTGCTTTTATTAGGTTCCATATCTCCTCACTTTTCTCTGGACAAGAGACAAGATTTGTCTGTTGTTTTTCAGACTAAATACATCTTTGGGAAAAATACTTTACTATATGCAGAACTACGTGGGCTTTTCTGTTTGTATGTGAATTTCTCTGTGTGTGTGTGTGTGTGTGTGTGTGTGTGTGTGTGTATGTGTCTGTGTGTGTGTGCGCGTGTGCTTGTGTGTGTCCGTGTGCATGTTCGTGTGTATGTTTGTGTAAGTGCGAGTTACAGTGAGTTCCACAGAGGCAGAACAAATGGCACAGTAAATAAGATCCGTGTGTGCCTCTGTTCTCTTTTATGTCTGCGGGCATACACTAAACTACTCTGTCATCTTTTCCTCTGAAACTTCTCCCCTCCTCTCTTTAACTTTATACACAGAAGATAACTGTTTGATTTTAAACCCAAACACATACAGTCTCTGTGCTTTCTCTGCATCATCATACATACATACAGTTTTCTGTCTTGATTCAAGTGTTCGCAAATAAGTATGTTTTCACTCAGATCATTTTTGTTGTTGTTGTTGTTTTTGATTAGTGATTACATGGGGACATATTACTTGGAACCAGTTGGCTCCTACATGTCACAAATTCGTATTGAAAGTTTGCTAATATGGTACTTATTTTATGTGGGTACACATTTAGTTACTCATGTATTGAATGACCAAGTGTTGTTGAAGTCATTTCAACTTAAACATTAAGTTAAGACCTTTTTAGGATTTTCTGCAGCATTCTGAAACTTTTTAGTGATGCTGCCGCAACAGTAAATGAATTTTCCTTTAGAATTTGACCAAAGCTTCAGGTTTAAATCACAGTGCCACCTACTGGCTAACATAAACTTCATCTTTGCCACAAAAAAACATCCTTTCACCCCTATACTAATACAATAATTCAACAAAATTATATAAATGTGTTTTGTTTCCCAAAGATGACAAAGTTATAACTTGATTATTTGCCCCCAGACTGATTTTTTGTTTGCTTGTTTTTTTCTTTCTTTCTTTCTTTCTTTCTTTCTTTGTTTTTCTAAAGCTGAGTAGCTGTAAATTTGACAGCAGTTCAATACTTTTCCATATTAAAAACACTGAGAAACTAAAATAGAGGAATGTATATTGTGTGAAATGCACCTGAACTGTAAGTTAACCCAGTAATAAAGTGGCATGACAATAATACAATAAAACAGAATAAATATGTATCACAAACTCTGATATACAGTCTACACAATAGGATTCACTATGTCTGGGTTTTTTGGTTGTTCTTTGGAAATACTGTCTAACCCAGATTGCACCCTGATCATACTGACAACTACCATTCATTTATTAATTATATCTTCTTATCACTTGATTAACTAATCATTTAACTGGTTGTTGAAAAGCTTTAGTGGAACAGGAAACAGGCTGAAATTCATGATATTCAAATGTCACCATAAATCTTCCCCCATTTCTTTCTCTCTCATTTCCACTCATTGTCTACTTTATCATCAAGCCAATACATATTCATTCTACATGAATATTAGTGATGCAACAAAGATTGACATTTGACTTTTGCACAATATTCTTGCAGCCATTTCACTGTTTTCTACAAGAAGTACACAGAGGGGGAACTGTGTGTGTGTGTGTGTGTGTGTGTGTGTGTGTGTGTGTGTGTGTGTGTGCGTGTGCCCCATGTATTGCTATCTTTCTGGGGACAGGTAAGTCCTCAGTAAGATAGCATAATCAAAATGCTGGTCCCCACTAGGAGAACAACTTTCTTCTAAACTATATTGTTGTTACTGATAAGACAAAGAGTGTCAAAACATCTCCTTGGTTAAGGTAAAGATTAGGGTTAGGGATAAGTTAGTATTCTTTAGTAACAGAGTAATGGGAGTCAATAGGAAGTCCCCACCAGGATATGAGTACAAACTTTGAGTGTGTGTGTGTGTGTGTGTGTGTGTGTGTGTGTGTGTGTGTGTGTGTGTGTGTGTGTGACCTACTGTCCTTCCAACTGTAACAGGCAAGTATTGTTCTGTTGGTTAGGGACATTCTGTCTGCTTACTCAAAAGCACTGCATGTTTTTGCCATTTTTTTTCCCTCTCTTTCATTGGAGGTTTTATACTGTGGGTAGGTTGCTTTTCCTCGTTTACTTTAATTACTCAGTAGTTGAAGGGTGAAGGTTGGAACACTCTTCTTAAAGTCTGTCGTCTGACGCCAGCCTCCACATCTTTTCACACCATGAGCTATGTACAGTTGTCAAGGAAGGCTTGGGAGGAGAGCACAATGCACTCCTGCAGCTCTGATATATATATATATATATATATACGTGTGTGTGTGTGTGTGTGTGTGTGTGTGTGTGCGTGTGCGCGTGTATGTGTTCCCACATCTGTCTCCTTATACAGTGTTATATCAACATATTTTATTCAAAGAAACCATCTCTCTTTTTCATAACAGTGCCATATCCCTTATGAGTTTGTTTGTTTTCTAGATACATCTGATGGTGTCTGCATATTTTGGTTACCAGTCTGTTTTCATCTGATTATATGGCATTGCATGTTTGTTTTGTCTGTATGTTTTGACTTGTATTTGGTGATGTGATTTTATGCGTATTGCAGTTTGACAGTCACTTTTTAAATGATGCTGTGACTCTGAGGCTAAAGTTTTGTTGGGTTTGTGAAGTACCTCCTCCCTCTTGCATTCTCTTACTCTCTCACTCTCTCACTCTCTCACGCTCTCTCTCTCTCTCTCTCTCTCTTTGTTTCTCTCTCATTGGCAGTTTTACCTTGTCTGTTGTTATGACCCACTGAATTTCTAAATGCAGCCAGACACACAAGGCTTAACCCATTCTGTATTCAGTAAGTAACGAGACAGTCATAGACACAGACACACACAGACACACACACACACACACAGAGCAAGAGAGAGAGAGAGAGAGAGAGAGAGAATCAATTATCCTCAACTACCTTACATTCATAGCAGCAACCCTGAGCTCAATAGGTCACTAACATTCAAAGAGGATATTGGTTCTGAGAGGTAGAGGTACCAACACTGTGGTGTCTGCTTTTAGCCTCATTCATAGAGCTCCTGCTAGGGAAAAGTTACACTTAAGCAGGGTTTGAATCAATTCTTTCCCAGATTTACTGATTCAAGGCGTTTTGAACCTGACATTCTAACTGGAATTCAGCGCTGGTTGTTTTGTCATACAGGTTTCATAGATACACAAGGACTAATGAGGGTAAACAAATCAGCATTAAGACACAAAGACAAAGAACATTAACACAGCAAAAACATCACTGTTTTTGATAGCCTGATATGTGTACATATCAAACTTCATTCCTCTATACACGTAAGAATTTGACTGAGAGCAGATTTTAGTAGATACATTTTTGGTGAGGTTTAAATTTGAAATTAAGTTGAGTCTGACTTTTCAGTTGATGTGCCTCCAGAGCAAACAACCCAATACACTTTTGGTCAGTCTGGAAACTGGTTTCAGATGGATCACTTATCTTGGCTGAAAGTGAGTGACGATGCCAGAAAAAGGATGACTGGCTTTTCTCTCACTCCCCAAACCCAATCTCCCTTTCCTCTCTGGCACTGTGTTAAAAACATTTATTTATTTATTTATATTTATTTATTTTTCAGGCAAGATCATTGCCTCTAAACGAGGCAAAGTGTCATTCACTTGTGGATGGTATGCCTAATTATAGCAGAATAAGGCAGACTGCAACCCAGGTAAGATATATATACAGTTGTTATACATTTCTTAAAAGCAAATAGACGGTTCTGAATGCATGTTATTTCATGTTCTAATGGGCCAGACCATTAATTAATGGCCTTATCTTTGCTGAGTTTAGCTGAATATCTCTCTCCATCCATCTCCACGTCTCACATGCTCAGTTTTTCAATATTTCCTGGTTGCTTCCTTTGCAGTCAAATTGCTGTTGATGATGATGATGATGATGATGATGATGATGATGGTGGGGTGTGTGTGTGTGTGTGCGTGTAGATGTTATTGTCACTGTGAGGTACAGGAGTCGTGTACTGTGACTCACTGTGTTTTTAGAAAGCATTGTACAACTGAATGAACTGTCTGTATCACATGGTTAATGAGTAAATTCACACGGCCTGAAATTACCAATAAACTGTCACATGCATACATCATCAAAAAAGTATAAAAATAGAAGTTATGATATCTGCTCTCCAAACAGTAAACAATGTTTCTCTCTCCATTTTCATTCCATTCAGCAGGACTGACAGAGTGGCTTTATCAGTCTGTCTAAACCTCTGCTGTGTGCATGAAAGGAAAGCAGTGTGTGTGTGAAAGGAACCAGGCACAGAGAGGCAGCTCAGATCTTCAGAGGCTGTCAGAGCTTTGAAAAGGGTTCAGAAGCTTATTCCATAAGTTAGGGCTGCTCAGGCCTCACTCCTGTGGCAGGTGTGTCAGTGAGCTGATATGGAACGGTTCAATTCATTTACTGAGTTTCACAATCACAACCAGTTGTTGACTGAACTGTGTATCTTGGACTACTGTAAAATGTTTGTAACAATAACGTTAAAATATCATTGGTATCATCCATACTTCACCATTTTATGCTTTTCTTCATGTGCTGAAACCAACCCCATCATAGATGCACAGTCTTTTAATAAATGCCCCCCCCGTACACACACACACACACACACACACACACACTGTGTGTGTATATATATATATATATATATATATATATATATATATATATATATATATATATATATATATAAAATTTCCCCCCTCACCTCTGTGGATGGTCTTCTTTCCCCTCCAGGCTCAGGTCCTCTAACAAAGGCCTGGGAGCTTGAGGGTCCTACACAGTATCTTAGCTGTTCCTAGGACTGCACTCTTCTGGACAGATGTTCTTCCTGGGATCTGCTGGAGCCGCTCTCCTAGTTTGGGGGTCACAGCTCCGAGTGTTCCGATTACCATGGGGACCACTGTTACCTTCACCTTCCACATCTTTTCTAGCTCTTCTTTCAGCCCTTGGTATTTCTCAAGCTTCTCGTGTTCCTTCTTCCTGATGTTGCTGTAGCTTGGGACAGCTGTGTCTATCACTACGGCTTTCTTCTTCTGCTTGTCCACCACTACTATGTCCGGTTGATTAGCCATAACCAGCTTGTCAGTCTGTATCTGGAAGTCCCACAGGATCTTAGCTCGGTTGTCCTCAGCCACCTTCTGGGGTGTTTCCCATTTTGACCTTGGGACTTCCAGTTTATACTCGGCACAGATGTTTCTGTACACTATGCTAGCCACTTGGTTATGGTGTTCCTTTTCCGCCCTGCCTGCTAGTGTCTTACACCCTGCCGTTATGTGCTGGATTGTCTCAGGGGCATCTTTGCACAGCCTGCACCTGGGGTCTTGTCTGGTGTGGTAGACCTTGGCCTCCATTGATCTTGTACTCAGGGCCTGTTCCTGTGCTACCATGATCAGTGCCTCTGTTCTGTCCTTCAATCCAGCCTTGTCCAGCCACCGATAGGATTTCTCAATGTCAGCCACTTCCTCTGTCTGTCGGTGGTACATGCCATGCAGGGGCTTATCCTTCCATGATGGTTCCTGCTCCTGTTCTTCTTCCTTCAGAGGTCTCTGCTGCCTGAGGTATTCACTAAGCACTTCATCGCTTGGGGCCATCTTCCTGATGTAGTCTTGGATCTTTGTTGTCTCATCCTGGATAGTGGCTCACTAGTCCCCAGCCTCCTTCATTTCGCTTAGTGTACAGTCTCAGGATGCTGGATTTGGGGTGAAATCCTCCATACATTGTAAGGAGCTTTCTTGTCTTGATGTCAGTAGCCTCTATCTCTTTCTTTGGCCAGTTTATGACTCCAGCAGGGTATCTAGTGACCGACAGAGCGTAGGTGTTGATAGCCCGGACTTTGTTTTTCCCATTGAGTTGACTTCTCAGGACTTGCCATACTCTCTGCAGGTATTTGGCAGTTGCTGCTTTCCTAGCAACCTCTTCATGATTCCCATTTGCTTTTGGGATTCTAAGGCACTTGAAGCTTTCCCCAACATCTGGGCCCCGCTCATGTTTTGAGCCATGTGCCTCCTCATTTTATCTGCTATGATGCCTGATAAGAGCTTCCATGTTGTGCAGAGGCAAGTTATCGGCCTGTAGTCGGATGGGACTGCTTCCTTCAGGATCAGTACTGTCCTACCTTTGGTTAACCATTCAGGGTGGGTCCCATCCATTATCAGCTGGTTCTTCTGTGCAGCCACCTGCTCATGGAGTGAAGTTAGCTTCTTTAGCCAGTAGGCATGGATCATGTCAGGGCCAGGTGCCATCCACTTTGTTCATATCTAAAACTCTTTCTTGGATGTCTGCCACTGTTATGGCTACTGGGTCTTGTTCAGGGAGGGTGCTGTGGTCTGTTCTCAGGTCCACTAGCCACTGAGCACTGGTGTTGTGTGATGCCTCTTTCGCCCATATAGCCTTCCGGTATTGTTCAGTTGTTGGTGGTGGATCTACTCCCTTGTTACTACCCTGCCACTGAGAGTATACCTTGGATGGTGCAGTGGAGAACATCCGATTTATTCTCCTGGCTTCTATCTCTTTGGTGTACCTCTTCAGGCAGGTGGCCAGGGCTGTGAGTCTTTGCTTGGAAGTCTCTAGGGCCTAAGGTATGGACAACTTGTTGTACTTCTCTGGTAACCCTTTCTTGCTTTCGCCTTTTTGTAGTTCCAATTTCTGACTAACCTCCCTCTGTGTTGCCTTGATCTTGGCCTCCAGCCTCCGTCTCCATGGGGGATACTGCTCCTTGTGGCTTGTCTCTGTCTTTCGCTAACCATCTCAAGGATCACTGTTGCTGTATATCAGCCTATTGGTTTCAGTGATGGTCACAGTAAGGATTATCCATAGTGCTGCATTCACATCTTCTGATAGACTTTCAGGAGGTGCTTTACTTAATCTTGGTAACCAGCGGGTGTTCTAGGTGTTCATTCATACATACACTATACACTATACACACACACACACACACACAGAGAAAGCAGTCCACAAATAAGGGTTTGTGCATTCTGTATATCTATGTGTTTGAATGCACATATCAGTTGTCATAACGACTGGTGTAAAGGAGGCAAAAAGGAAGGTCTGAGAGAGGGATGGAGAAAAGGTAGGAGGAAGATAGAATGAATCAGGGGATATTCTCATTCTCTTTGCAGTCTCAAGCTTTCAGGATTAGGGGATTTCACAACTGTCTGCAAACAGATTTTGACATGCCCTAAGACTATTGATTGTAATTCTGCATGCTTGTATTCCTCAACAAAAGAGGTAAAACTGATATATAGATTATCCTATTCTCTCCCTGAACAATTTATTTTCACTCCCTGTCCTTTCCCACCAAATCAGGTTACCTACAAACCATCCCAACAGACATTATGAAGCAATTATGAGCATGGTGGGGGAAGAAAAGGTACTTTGATCCCTGATAAAATTGTTTATATCCTTTGTTACTCAAAGAACACCAACACATCTACAAGTTAAGATATCTCAACCCAGCTCATCAGGATTATTAAATCAAAATCCATACAAGGGTGTTATATTCATAACTGTTCACTTAAATTTTGAGTCTCCACTACAGCTTTAATTCTACGCCTCTTTTTAACAGATTGCTGGAGTTGAAGTACAAAACTAATCCATCAGGCACACTGAAAGTACAACACTGGCCCACAGAGCAGAGAGTGATAGGTATGACTTTGAAATGCTCAAAAGGGCAGATGTTGAGGTTAAAATAAGGAATAGAGGGTGCCGCTTTCTGAGGTTTGACTGACTGAATGACGTAATCAAAAGCGCTGCTGACAAACAGGGACCAGCATTAGGACCAGACTGCTTGTGCTCCCACTGCCTGTATTTGCTGGGTATGAGCCAGGCTGTACTTGTGGGTAGACACATCTCAACTACTTCTACCGTATGTTGGCATCTACCTCTCTGTCTGTTTTTTTGGTCAGTTCCTCATTGCTTGTGTTCTTCGTACCATGGTTCTATACAGTTTGCTCTCTGTGAAGTACTCACACATGTCACTTTAATGATATTGATTATAATGCCAGTTGGTGGCGTTTTGTTTTGTTTGTTTTTGTTGTTGTTGTTTTATTTTATTTTGGTTTTTTACTCCTCCTTGGGGGTTACTGGAATTATATTAAATCCAATACAATAAAGTACTTAACTCCTTTCAAAGCTTCTCCTCAGTTTCCTGCAATGTGTGTCTCCAAATGCCAGGTGGTGCTATTACACTGCAGTGATATTAGTGTTCTCAAACCTAACAAATATAATTAGCACATACTTATGTTAAGATTCTCTTTTAAGCAGTTCATACTGTCCAATGACCTAGGTTCTAAATTAAGAAATCAACAGTATGTAATAAGCAATTGTATATTCATTTTTGAAAATGACCGCTTCAAGTACAAATGATAGCAATATTATAAACTGAGAGTTAGCATATATAAGTAGAGCAGAAAAATACTGAAAAAAAACACAGGTCATGATGTTAAATATTAAGCTTTCTTGAAATATTAAGAGAGCTGCATGCTGCAGTGTTAAAGCCACTCATATGTAATCAATGCAATATTTATAATTTCATAATGCAAGCAAGAGCTTTCATAAAATCTTCATGGCCTTTCCATGTACACATTATTGCTCAGTGAAGATACAGTAGACAACTATGCTTCTAATGTGTCTGTGTACATATGGCATGCTGGCTAGATTAACCTAAGTTTCCAATTCTGCATTCAGTTTTTAAAAATAATCTTATTTTCTATGGTTCCATAGTCAAAACACCTCCATAAACGTACTCAAAGTCATTATTGGATAGATTTATTAGCCTGATAGTATGGCTGTGGCCTGCACCAAGTCTAAAGGTGGCAGTGGATCTTGAGGACAAATTCTTAACTCAGAGGTCAAATGCGTTCAGTGTGTGCATTTACTCGAATATAAAATAAAAAGTGTTGCAAAAGTGAGATAACTGATGACCACTGATTATGTTCTTAGCCTGGGGTGTCTTGCTAGAATGGTGTCTACTTGTAGGCACTCTGAAGTAGCATAACTTGGCTTCAGCCCTTGAACTGTATGAGATTTTAACAAGTCTGATCTTGCCCATCTACTCAGAAGTTTACTCCCCTCTGTCATTGCCAGAGGCACAAATCTTGTTTAACATGTCCATACATTCAAAGCCTCTGTAGGGGGGGGGGGGATATAAGCATCTCTCTCTGTCTCTCTCTCTCCCTCTCTCTCTCTCTATCTATCCCCCTCTCTCTCTCTCTCTCTCTCTCTCTCTCTCTCTCTCTCGCTATTCCTCTCTCTCTGTTTTTTTTTTACATGTATCAGTCTGATTATAGTCTTATCAATCATATTACAGTCTCATAGTCTGTAATGGATGCATAATAAATTGCTGTATCTATTCATGAATATTTTATAGATATTGTATAGTTCATAGATAAGAATGTGAGACATCTCACACTAATTTATTCTTTATTTACATTACTTTTCACAGACAGTGCTAGGTCATCCTTTCTATGTAACAATAACGACTTACTGTCTCATGCATTTGTTGATATGCGTAATTAATAATAATAAATGTATTACGCACAGGGCGGGCGTGGTCGCTCGCCGGCAGCTCAGTTCTTCGGGGCTGATGCTGATAGATCGGCTTTGACAGATCAGGGTTAGCTGCCAGGGGAGTCCATTTTCTTGTCTACTCCTCACCGTGGCGCCCCTCATAGCCGAGCTACACGGCGTGCAGGGCGCAGCACTTGGCTTGGCAGCGTGGCGAAGCGTATCCTCTTAGACTTCAGATTCCACACACACAGAGAACGGGATCACACCGAGGGTACTGCACCACAGTGTCATCCAGGACACTTCAGGTTACCGCCCCAAAAGAAAAAAACGGCATGCAACCATTTTTAGAGCTTCAGTTTGACTTGGAACTGGATGCAATGCATTTCGTGTGCTGGATCAAGGGTGTTTACAAGCAAATCTCCCCCGGATCGCGTCTACTCAACTGAAAAGAAATTAGTATATATCAATAGATGACCACGAGATATCTGAAGAAGGACCATGTTGAATTTTGCGCTCTGCTATACAAATGGATTTCATTATGGAAGGATTGCAAGGACTGTATGATACATATTTGCACGGAGACATCTGTTTTCTAGGTGCAAATGATTACTGGAGTATCAACTTATTTTGCTGTTGTTGTTGATATTGGAAATGTATTTGAATGAGGTACAGTAGCATGTTGATTTAGCGTCTGTGGTTCAGATTTACTCACACAATGCAGGTGCTTATATTAAGAGCGGTACTTTTCGTCGTGGGGTATGCACATGTTTTATCTCCTAGGCAAGAGGACAATTTTCGAACCAAAGAAAATGGTGATGTTGACAACCTCACCCTGACCTGTCCATTTAATCGCAACAGACAAAGTGAGAAGCGCAAAGCCAATTTTACTGACTTACCAAAGCGGCAAGCTACAGGTGCGCCTTCGCTTGAAATCACTGCGATTTCAAAGCCGAAAATTAATGTAACATCTTCAAAAATAAGGCGGAGAACAGAGACTGGAAACAGGCATTACGGGCACATGCAATTCATATCAAACAGGACAGAAACAACCAGTGAAAAAGTCACTAACCACCACAACCGACAAAGGAAACACAAAAAGAAAAAGTTGAATAGTGAGACGTTCAAAACCATGGGAACGGCAGGTGGAGACAATAACTCCAATCCCCCTTTAATTGGCAAGCGAGGATACGACAGATCCAAAAGAGGCACAAAAGAAAACCACAGGAGAACGTTTAAAAGGGGCAAGAAGAGACTGAATGAAAACAACGTTCCTAGAGCACCATTTGAAACTTCTGTCAGTGTTTTGGCTTCCCCTTTCGCGATGTGGGAGCCGCTCCCAAAACCTCTGGCTCTTACCTCCACTGATATCCCGCTAGATTTGACCAGGAATAGCGAATTTTACACCAGACACAAAGACGACCCCTGGGATGCAACGCCAATGACCCCACCTTACGCAGAGGACGAGGAAAGCGAATATTTTCCGAACCCATTCTACCCTGTGACGAGTGAAACATATGGAGCATACGCAATTACTTGCGTATCTATCGTCATATTTTTAGTAGGAGTGACTGGGAATATAGCGATAATGTGCATCGTATGCCACAACTACTACATGAGGAGCATCTCTAACTCTCTATTGGCTAACTTAGCTGTGTGGGATTTTGCCGTTCTTCTGCTCTGTTTACCTCTTGTGGTATTTCATGAGTTGACCAAGACCTGGGTACTGGGGCAGTTCACCTGTAGGGTCATACCATATATTGAGGTAACAGATTTCATATTTATTCTTACTTCGTAATTATTGTTTAAGCTTTTTAAACGGCCCAGAGAGGTTATGTTATTCAGTGAAACACCTGTCCGAGTGCATTCTGCATTGCATTACTTTTCCAGGCATTAAGCAATGATAACACTATTCCAGCAATGAATAATTTTCTGGTGTATCTTTAACACAGCCTGCAGGAGGGAGGATGTATGTTGTTTGGCAGAAAGGTGTGGACATTGTACCATTTGTGAGAATACAATGCTCTCAAATGTCAGCACAGGTAATAGCAGTACTCAGTGGGGCATCACACTGGGCCACCATTGGAGAGGAACAGCCTCCCTTGCCTCAAGACAGAGGCATGACCATCTTTTCTAAACTCACATTGGCTGATAAGTATCCCATGACCACTTCTTCCCTTCCCATTGGCTGCAAAGCCTCCTGTATCCCTCAAGGCTATAAGATGGGTAATTACATCACACCCATTCTTAGAGTGTGGTTCACTTTCTGAGGATCAGGTGTCATTAACACTATTGTTAATACATAGAAAAACAAATGGTCCTAGAATTTCTTTCCTTTTCTTTTTTTCTTTCTTTTTCTTTTTCAAACCATAGGCGAGTGTCAGGTTACTATTATGAAAGCTTTCTTTGATTTAAAGGGAGAACTTGAATGGTAGGTTCACAGTGTAATGTATGAATGTTCTGGGTGTATGGTTAAAAAAATGCCAGAAACAGCTACTGACTGTGGTGCTGAATAGATGCATAATACCTAAATGTGAGTGTTCATTTGCGCAGAGACTGGATATGCTGAATGCTTATCTGCTGTGACTGAATTTGGGTTAAGTGATGAGCAAAGCTGGTCCACAGGCCAGATGTGTGAGGGAGCATGCCACAGGAAGTGCTAGCCTGAGGCTTCATTACTCACACAGAGTGAGCACACACACAGACGCACATACATACACATATAAACACAGTACTCAGACCCCAGACGGTTTGAGAGCATGGCAAAGATGGCTATGGTGATTTTTTCTGACTACATGAAGAGGAATGGCCTCTTTTTCAGAGTGTAACAGTTTCTTTGTGTAGGAACCAGTTCTGTTGCCACTGTTAAGGTTGGTGTGATCTTTTGATCTTCAGTGATACATATTCTCTCCTCCCAGCTCCAGAGTATAGATTCTCTTCTGAGGTAGAGTGAGTTTTGTTTAGGGTACACAAACCAAGCTTTACAAACCAAGAGAGCAACAATAATCATTAAGTGCGAGAAACTAGAGTCATGCCACATTACCTTTGCTGACTAGTACAGTTACCTCTGACCCATATTCAGTAGAGCAGAAACTGGCTAATCCCAAGTGTCTGAATTTATGGCGATAAGCAGCCTTTTGATGGTATCACCACGTTTTCAGATTACTTAGATGCACAAATGTACTCCCTCACTCAAGGCTTGGCATGTTCAATGTTCCACATGAAGAGAAGGGTTTCCTGCTCATTGCTGACTGCCTGCAGTGTGTGTGCTCATGTGCTGACTTTGATATGAAGCTGACTGCTTAGATCTAAGCCAAGAAAAAAATATCATGTCATGGAAGAGAGGTGAACATTACTCACTCCATCTCATAGGTTCACAGCATCTAATTGACTGATATGTGAATTATTCAGTGTATGTTATTATTGCTTGTTAAAAATTAATTACTGCATGCTCATTGGTCTCTGTGATCTTTATCCATGAGTGGGAATATGTTATGGTTGGGTAAGGATAGATATCTAAACAAAGGTCAGATTAAGACATGGAATAATAATACTGCAGCCACATAATTACGTTTCATTTCTGAAGTGTATCGCTATTTGTATTAGGATTAAACTAGATGTGCATAAATTAGACTTTTATTCCTTATTTAAACAAAGGTGCCCACTGTGTCTGTTCCATGATCTAAATACACATTCGGTTAGGCATGATTTACCTTCCATATTTCACAGTGTCCTAGCAGGCTGGTGGTTCCCACACCACAGCATTCTTGGCAGTATTTATAAGTCTGTCACCCTGTCCAATGGTGTCATATAAAACACCATAACCATAATAGCCTTTGTCTCAAGTCTGCTCATGCATTTCCTCACTGTTATCCCATTTGTCAGTGGATAAGAGTTATGGCTCCTTGCTAGTGCTGGGCCCAACATGGTTGCCCCTGGTGGCCACATCTCAAAGTGGCTGTTAAAGTCACATTAATAACAAATGTGTCCATTTTGCATGGCAAAGATTAATCAGGAGATTAATGAGCCATTATTAATGCCCGTTGTGGCTAATGTTCCCATCACCTGAAGCTTCAACACTAGTAACAAATGAAATGGCTTCCAAGTGCCACACACAGCGAATGTAGACACAGACAGACTTGTGGTTGCAGGAGCACTTTATGCCCAATTGAGCATGAATCTCCAAGGAGATGGATGCACTGATTGCACTGAAGAAAGAAACAGCCCTTATTCCTGGACAGATTCAATGAAGACTGTATAAGACCAAGATGTCATAAGTACAAAGCATAGAGTTAAGGATCAGCACACTTTTTTAAATTTCTTTAAAAAGCAGCACTCATATAATGCTTCTCTGCACCCCCCCCCCCCCCCTTATCTTTGGCCCCACTGCCCCATTTGACATTATTTAATGGGACTATAGCTAAGCACTCAGTTAATGACATATTCACATTGTTTACACCTTGTATGCCCCTGCCAGTGTACTTATGGATCAAGGCTTTATGATTGGTCCCAGCAGACAGTAATAGCCACACCAATTAGTGAGTATTACCCAATCACTTACCTGCAATAAAAACTGTACTCTGCATACATATTTACCTCTTAAAAGTGAGGATGGTTTGTTTTGTTCGTTTATCAAAATATAGTTAATTGAGAGGACTGGTATAATTAACATTGAATGTGTGTTGAACTTAACAGCATTAATGCTGCTTTGCCATAATGGATCTAATGGGTCACGATGATGAATATCCTGTTGCTTTCATCCTAATGATAAATCATTAGGCTAGTCTCCTCTTTGCATAAAAGAGACAGAGGATGTGTTTATATGGCAATGCTTTGTTCAGGCAAAATGTAATGTGTTGGCATATTTCTCTAATTGGGTTCTTTCTTGATGTTGACTTGTTTGATTTTCTGGTAATTGCATAAATCAAGACTCTTTGTTGCCCGCTCTGTGTTATGTAAGGACTGCTTGTTGGGTTCTGCTCCGTAAATATCAGCCATGTTTCTCTCTTTTCCTTCTTTTCACAAAAATGATGCTCTGTCTCTTGTTCGTCCCTAATTTATGGCAAATTGCCCATATCTTTGCAGGAAGCCAGTGTTTAGTATGTTTTTCCAGAACTGAAGAGCGGCCATCTGTTTTCAATACATAATTAAAACGGGTGTCTCTGCTAGGTTTATGACTTGTGTAAAATCTTAACCAGAAATAACAAAGATAAGAAGGATGTGTAATGGCTGTTAGTTTCATGTTTTTCTGAGGGAATAGATTAAAGGCAGTGATCCCACAAAGGATGAAGAGGCATCTTCAATGTGAGCCAGCAGAATGCTCAGCTTCCCTGCAGTATGTGGAGGGTGATTTGGTTACTTAAATGAGATGTTACAAAGTTCATTTCTTTAGGTATTATGGTACTTTATACCTGCAGGCATGTTACATGTGGAAAATCCTCACTCTGTCAAAAATGTTCTAAGCTACATGTAGCAAAGCCTCTCCATTTCTCTAAAGTAAACCCCTGAAATCTTTTTTAATGTTCTGATTACTAAATTATCAGTCTGCCTTGTAGCTCATTGTTGGTAACATTGAATAATTCACTTTCTTCTCATGCTCCCAGGTTGCATCATTGGGGGTCACAACTTTCACTCTCTGTGCATTGTGCATTGACCGTTTCCGGGCTGCTACCAACGTCCAGATGTACTATGAAATGATTGAGAACTGTACCTCCACGACGGCAAAGCTAGCGGTCATCTGGATCGGTGCTCTGCTCCTAGCCCTACCTGAACTGCTGATACGGCAGTTGGTAAGCGAGAACGGAGGCTCACCGGAGTCTCCTCCACCCGAACGCTGTTTGATCCGTATTTCCACCTCCCTCCCAGACAAACTGTATGTGCTTGGCCTGACCTACAACAGTGCTCGGCTCTGGTGGTGCTTCGGCTGTTACTTCTGCCTGCCTACCCTGTTTACCATTGGCAGCTCCTTGGTGACGGCACGCAAGATCCGGAGGGCCGAGCAGGCCTGTGTCCGTGGCAACAAGAAGCAGATCCGGTTGGAGAGCCAAATGAACTGCACCGTGGTGGCTCTGGCCATTGTTTACGGTGCTTGCGTGGTGCCAGAAAACATCTGTAACATGGTGTCAGCGTATATGGCAGCTGGAGTTCCAGAGAGTACCATGGCCCTTCTGCACCTGCTCAGTCAGTTACTGTTGTTCCTTCGAGCAGCTGTGACACCAATTCTGTTGCTGTGTTTATGTCGACCATTTGGACGAGCGTTCCTGGACTGTTGTTGCTGTTGCTGTGGGGAAACCTGTGGCCCAGCACGCTCCTCTGCCACCACCAGTGATGATAACGAACACGAATGCACCACTGAGCTGGAGTTGTCCCCGTTCAGCACCATCCGCAGAGAGATGTCCAACTACACTGCAGCTGGATCTCACTGCTGAGATTGTGTGTGTGTGTGTGTGTGTGTGTGTGTGTGTGTGTGTGTAGTGTTTCGTGCCAACAACTTCACACACTGTACTATATATGCACATTCTTCTACTTACTTCTGTATATACTATCACCACACACCTCAATGTGTTATTCTGTTTAAGGAAAGCAGTGTACACAAAAGTCTGTAATTATGTTTTTGTACTACTGTGTTTAATACTGTATACTGAACCAGTGATTGTGTTTGATTCTGCAGTGTTTGCACTGTCGACGGTTTTAGTTTTGTTCTTCACTCTTTCATACTGTTCTTATATTTACAGTCAAATGAAGTGTCTCTGCATCTTACAGAAAGTGATATTTGTATATGGATGTGTGTTTGGTGGTGTGAAACCTCTCTTGATGAAGGAGATTCTTGTGAATCAGTCTTAATGTATGTTGCTCTATCATGTGGGAATCTTTATTCACTCTGATGAAGTCTGTGTGTATTTGATAGCAAAAAAGTGTATGCGCACACAATGCCCAATCTAGTTAATGGTTTGTAAAGCCAGTTTTTATATAACCAAAAATGTCTCTTTAATAAACAGAAGTATTTGCTTGAGAGTTACAGCTGTTATATTGAAATGCAAATGTGTGTGTTTTCTTTATGAATTCAGAGCTCCTCTATAAGGCATATGTTTTAAGTTAATTATCTCAGTCCTGCCTGGCTGTGAAACTCATATCTCCCCCTGTATTACAGCATAACATTAACATTTTTCTCAAATGTGAAAGTACCTCAAGAATGCCATCACTGATAGACCACATTTTGCTTGTATCTTTCATGTTTTGTCTATGCTTTAAAACACAGAGGTCACACATCTGTCTTTGCAAGCCTGTATTTGTCAAGTTAAAAACTGAATGTTTATCCACATAACTGCATCAGCTGTCAGACTGTACAATGAACAGGCACTGACATGCTTTTCCAGAGGATTCTATTTAGCTTATGGAGGACCACACTCCCACAGCTCTGTGGAGGTGTTCTTTTATATTTCAGAAGTATCTTGTGTGTATTTGATGTGACAGAACAGAGTGATCTGCTATTTCTGTCCTCTGTGCGGGAGGGAAGGCAGCTAAGATTTTCGACATGCTAATGAATTCTAGCCTGGCTCCAGTCCTCCTCTCGAAAACGTTCATCAGGAAACGTCACAATTTCTGATTTGCAGGGCCCTGTAGTCTTACATACCCAAGGTGCCACCTACACTTTGCCTCGTGCTCTCTATCTCAGTTAAGAATGTGCCAAAAACCTTCAAACATTTGTACCTTTTTATGCTGAAACTGAGGCTTTTAAGGGACACGGGATGGAATATACTTGCGCCAATACCCCTCTCTCTCTCTCTCTCTCTCTCTCTCTCTCTCTCCATCAAGATGAAAATGGGCATGTGCATACATTATGTCCATTGATGCCTTTTTCCTCAGTAATTGCCTCAAAACAGTATGACTCCAGTCATTGTAGTTGTTCAGTAAGACTCACCCAGCACACCCAAGAATGGCAGCAGGTACACCCTATGCTTTGGTACAGTAGCATTACTGTTGCTGCTGACGGTGTCTCCCTAGAATATTACTGCTGCTGATAAGAGAGAGGGGAGTTGTGCTTCTGTGAAGAGACTTAAGTTCTCAGCTCCCTCTTGGAGGTCCAGTCACTCTAACTGCTAGGCATGTTTTGCCTTCCATAATTAGTCTTTTTGGACAGTTTCAGTAAACATATGTTTATTCCTGATTTAACCCAGGGCTTGTTAGCCTGAAGTGAATAGTTGTGTCTTCTTGATAGGAAGTGATCCTTCATAATAATGAACGCAGTGTGTGGTACAGCAGTTAGTCTGGGATGAGCAAACAATAGTAGCTATCTGGGCCAAAGCTAGCCTGTCTCTTCACATCACCATTCAGAACAGATCCACTGCTACATGTACAATTTCCAAATTTTCATTTTGTATTTAACCGTCAAAAAGATTTTGTCTCCTTGTCTCCCTTAACTCTTGTGAGAACTGTTGTTACAATGTGCTTCTTTCACTAAGCATAGCTTCAGCTCTTCCTTATCCCTCCATGTTACTGAAATATTACACTGAATTCCAGTCAGGCAAAGACTTGAAGCACCTCTTTTTAAAGGGCCATTTTATTTACATGGAAAACCCTCCACCTTTCATACATATACATATTAATGAATGAGTTTTGACATGAATAAGTGCTAAATAAATAAATAATAAATAACATGTGGAGTCTCACTCTTGGAGCAATGCATAATTCAGAAGCACAAATAAAATGGCAGTGAGTTGGATAGAACAGACAATCAGGATGAATATTTCACGGAGTTTGAGCAGGCAGTTAAAGTTCCGCTGTGATATTGAAACTGAAGCAACCAATATTTTGATGTTTATTTATAAGAGAGCAAATTTAGGTATGATTCATTGGATCGAGACCCTTTTCCCCACAGTCAGTGATCTCTGAGTCCATCTGTCAATGAGATGGGAGAGTAGAAATGTTTTGTTTTGGGTTTTTTTTCAAAATGTCAGTGGTGTCTATATGCATTCTACAGACCCTAACAATGGTAGTCTCTATTAAATAAATCCATCATTTGCTCTTAATCAGAGACTCACAATATGCCATGATTCTTGTCAAGTGTTCTTGATTTTAATTGTCAGTATGTGGCAAGTGATTGGCTGATGTCTCTTGAAAATAATAGCAAGCAGACATTCACTGGCTAATGAGACAGATTTTTGACAGAGATCTATATCTAATTGGTTGAGATATTCAGGCTAAACTCTACAGCAATCTGATACCACTGAGTGAGTGAGCCAATGCAGGAATCCATACTGAAATAAGATGTGTGCGTGTGTGTGTGTGCATGTGAGTGTGTGTGTTATATTTTTTTTTTTCCCCCATTCATTTCTAGGTCAGGACTAGCTTCAACTCAAATGCCTGATTAGGCATCTGAGCTTCACTGGAGCTTCTTTAACAGGGTCTACAGGAATGAAACACAACCACAGCCTTCTCCAGTACCCATTCTTCTCCTCCACAGCCCATCTGGGTTAATGAAAAGCATGGTTGGCATTGGCTTGAATTCACAGTGAAGCCCTGCTGATCATGCTGTAGGCAGTTTCAGAACACCTTCTCACCAGGTGTCTCGTGGCATTGGCATTCTCATTGGCCTGCCCTGTCACTGAACTCCACGTGTCTCTTTTGGCTGGTGTCAGCACAATTGGAGACACAGATTAAAAACACCCCTGAGAACAGCATGGCTGCCCCATGTGTTCGGTTCAGTTTTCATGAAGTGAGAGACTGCTGCTTTATTAGGAGCAGCAATGAGACGATGGAGGCAAACACCACTAGTCATTAAATTTACCTCTGGCCACATACACAAAGCCTATTTATATTTAGCCTGATATATAAATGCTATTTTCATATTTGTACTCTACAACCTTACTTTACCGTTAAAGGTTAATACCGACCAGACTGTTCATCTTACTGGTCGATATTTTAATGGTGAGCAATGACAAGACGAGAATGAGAAATGAACAAGGAATGTGCAGTGAAGGGCAATCACTAAGTCCTAGTAATCTCAACATATTGTAGACATACCTATCTTATTTTTGGAAAACCTCCAGTCATAAGAATATTCTTGGTAGACTGACTTCCAGGGAACTAGCGTTGGCAACACTGCTTTGGTGTTGGCTGGCTGATGCGTTCAGATCGGTGATGATAAGTACATGTCAGGGCAAGTAATTCAGCTAGACCTATGAACCTAGTGTAAAAATACACCCAGTTTTACCCCTGTCTGCGTACATCCACATCAGTTTGGTCCTACTCTAGAGATGCCTAAAATACCCTGCAAGTAGTGATATTCCCACATATGTTCAGTTGGTTACCATTTGATGTAACAAATACAAATAAATTTTTAAAAAAAACGGTTTATGACTGACTGACTGTGCCACATAAAACAAGGACAGTTGCCAACCGAAATGTATTGGTGTAAAAAGTGCAGAATTTCTTTGTAGATGTGATCTGGTAGAAAGTGAAAATTGTTCATTTGTAGGATAGTCAGGGTACAAATCTGAGATACTGATGAACAGTAATGAATTAGTTTAACTTTGTTACCTACCACTCCTGGTTTTAATTTATCAAAATTGTTTGCGAGAGCTGAAAATATTTTGTGGAGTCATGTCCAATTGTCACAGTTATGCCAATTTTTTTTTTCCCTATTTCAGATGTCGCTCCTCCCCAGCATGATTATTTACTCCAGAACAAATTTAGTGCCTGTATCCTTTATGTTGTCACATAATACTGAAGCACTTTTAGCATGTCACAAACAAACCCTATATTTGGTCAGAAGGTGATTCTTATGCAATGCTTTTTCCTTATGCAATGATTTTTTTTTGTAACTGTTCCTGGCCTGAGTTAAACTGGAGCGCGTCCTGTGGATCTAAAGCAGGTGTACTGTGTTTTGTGCCTTATTTTCTGGCGGGCATGTGTGTCCTGCAGAGATGGGGAGGATTAAGGAGTGTGTGATGTCGTCTCCTGCAGTACGACTGAGCCCCTTGCCAAAGGGTCCCCTCCTCCCAGCTTTCCACAGAGAGGCCTTAGGGGTAATGAAAGCTGGGATGGCAGGGAGGAAGCACCTGCTGCTACTGCTTTTAATTGAGTGTCTCTAATGAGCAGCAGGAATTGCCTCAGCTATACAGGGAACAGCGGTAAAGACTGTGACTATTGGCTGTCTGGTACCCCGGAAGTGACTGGATTTGGCCTTGACAGACAAGTGATATGTATAATAACAGAAAAAGCCATGTGTGGATTGCCAAAAACTGACACAATAATTTCTTCTTTTCCAGCTGCTAGCTGGAGACTAGAATAAACAGTAGAATGAGCCCTTATCATACAGTAAAATGTATCTCATGTAATTTGTCTACTCAAAACCTGAAGCATATTCACCAAAGACCACTCCCACCAGACACACTAGATCTAATTGCATAAGGCAATCTTCAGCAATCATTCACAGCAATTACCCACTGGTTACCGTAGCAGCTGCCTTTTCACCATTGCTGTGGCAACGCAAATACTGTTGCCTTGGTAATAGCAACATACCATACAAAGCCAGAATGTTCGAGACAATAACAAAACAAAGTTCTCTCTCTCTCTCTCTCTCTCTCTCTCTATCTCTCTCTCTCTCACTGTCTCTTTCTTACTAGTTCTGTGAAAACGCTCGTGAATGCCTGTTCAATGTTTCTTGGCTGAACGCCAAATCTCACAATGCTCTGTGTCCATTCTGCTAATTCAATAATCTCTACAATAGGACTGCGTCTCACTCTGCACATGACATTATCACGTTAATGCCCCCAAATGCTGAGATATTGATTTTGGTTCAAGTGGCAGGCTTGTCTAGAATTTTGGCTCCATCTTTTCATTTGTGCACATCTTGACATTTTGAAACTAACACAAATATACAGGGGTATCAGTCTCCATTTTAACTGACATGGATGTTTGTAGATTTTCTGTGCAGTTCAGTCCCCTGCATCTGAACTCCAGGTCTGAATTCTGAAGACAACCTAATGCTATTGTCACAGTATTGTAAAGGGGCTTGGGGCCTGCTATGGATATGCAGGAGAGTGGAGAGGTGATATCAGTAATGGTGACACCCTGTCCTTGGGGATAAGGGAGAGAAGAGTCATTGTTTTTGTCAGGGCCTGTTTCTCTGTGCTCCAGGTGAGAAGAATAGAAACTGAAAACACTCCCTTTCCCTGTGCATAACCTTGAGAATATGTCCCTTCACCTCCTCTGCATGTGTGTCACTGACCAGTTTAATCAGACTGCTATCTCTCTCTCTCTCTCTCTCTCTCTCTCTCTCTCTCTCACTCACTCTCTCTCTCCCCTCCTCCCTCCCTCTCTCTCTCTCTTTCTCTCTCTCTCTTTCTCTCTCTCTCTCCCCCACCCTCCCACAACCTAGCGAATCTGCTCATCGTGAGTCATTACAGGTGGGCAGATGAACAAATAAACCCAGTCTGACCAATCAAAAACAGATACACATGCAGTATGTGTTAAAGAGCATCGATATTTTCCACAAAATCTGAATAAAAGTCATTTTGATTTGCGATTTATAATACACCTAACACATTTAGGAGGCCCTATCAAGGATCACTACGAAATAAATTTGTTCAGCCCTTTGATTTATGTTTGTCTTTTGTTTCTGAACATGTAGGGTCTGCTCTCTCTCTCTCTCTCTCTCTCTCTCTCTCTCTCTGTTACTCTCTCAGATTGCTAGTACTCCTAAGTTGACTCCTGTCTTTGCTCTGTTTTATTATCTTTAACTGAGACATTTTGTGACATCTTGTCTTGGCAGGGACAGAGACGTTAGCCACAAATCTCAGCTCCAGAAATGTCATTGAATGTCTTGAATTTTTCTAAAATGTCAGTGCTTTGAATTAGGTTGACCCTGAGGCCTTGCGTACAGTTATTCTGACATTTCCTTGACCAAGACTACAATTAGAATCTGTCTTCTGTAGGAGCAGCAAAAATGTACCTCAACTTCTGAAAAAGTAAGTTATTCCAGTATGTTCTTTCTTGTAGCTGTTTCCAAGGCAACACTATAATATAAAACTATGTTAGTTATTAGATTTCTAAATTTGCTTCAGAACGTCTAAATATGGCATTCTTTGTGCTATCTCTCTTCAGATGTAATGTTCACAGCATCTACTTTGATCCAGTTTCTCTTTTGTTTTAAATTTAGAGATTTGTGTTGTTGTGAGGTGTGGACTAAGATAATGAATGCTCTAATGTATTTTGAAAAGCGCTTTTTCTCCCTGTTTTTTGTCTCTCATGTGTGCTGTGACTGCCCCTCCCTTGGTGCATGTATTTGTCAGGATACAGTCACCTTCTCCACTACCCACCTTTGCTGCCCCCTTCTCTCTCTTTCCAGGGAGCATTCAAATTTTTTGAGTACTTCAGTCAAGACATCAAAACTGAGACTGTTTTTTGGAAATGTATGTCTGAATGAAGTTCACTCTGGCTGATAAAATGGTTATGTAATTTTAATGAGGTTTCTCCGTGCAGACAGTTTGACCTAGTATTCTGTACACCAAGACGAGGAGAGTCAGTCTCGCCACATGCAGGCTGTAAGAAAGACTACTTCTAAAATCCCCTGCAGTGATTCAGCCTGTGAGGCGGCAGATACACACATGCAAACACTTACACACACCCACACACACACATACAACCGCACAAACACACACACATGCACACATACACATGCACACATACACATACACACACACACACACACACACACACACACACACACACACACACACACACACACACACATTCAAACACACGCACACACACAGTAGGTGATTTTTAGGGGGATGAGGGCGGATGCCATCTCCCTTGTTAACGAAATGACCAAAATGCATCCCCCTTGTTAACCTGCCAACCCCCTGTGTACTCTATAGAGTAGTGTCAGTGACCATTGGGCCATCCGCCCTGTTAAAAAATAACAAATCACCTACCACATACACATACATGTACACTATGTGCATGCAATTATGACAATATGTATATAAACACAACACATTTACTTCTATACATCCACATGCACTTATATGCATTGCACATGAACTAATACCCTGTATCATACACAGCCCCCCCGTGTCCCTCCTCTGTGAAAACTCCTTAACTTATTAACTCATCTGTGTGACCATTTACAGTAACAACAATATAGTCTCATTGGCTCTAATATTCAAATAAGCTATAAACAGCACAATCCTGCCTCCAAAGACAGGACCAAAGTCAATATGTAAGTGAAACAATGAGACCACTTGTATATTTTCTGTGTCACTATGCCCTCTCTGAGCCACTTCTGACTTCACACAGGAAAATGCACTGTAAGACACTGAAAATGAAATATTTACATGAAATTTAAAGCTCATGGCCTTTTTCCAGCATGTTTTAACTTCTGAACAACTGAAACCTTAACAGCCAGAACCACAACAGCGAATTGGAGATTTTCTCACTGGAAAAGTCATGGCGTAAAATCGGGGAAAAAATTGGTCCATTGTGAAGGGACGGTCAGCTGAGAGAGAAACAAAAGAATAACATGTTTGTCTGGCTCTTCTTATCAGAGATGTGATCAGGGCTCTGGAGATATGAGAGAGAAGATTCCTCCAGCCTCAGGGCAGGGGAAGAGACGCCCTCTGAGGGACGGAGATGGAACACAATGCAGAGCATGCTGCCACTGACAGGCTCCCTATTGTCTGAGTCTTGTGTAAGTGTTTGTACTGCAGAGAGTGAAGGGGCTAGGCCATGGCACTCAAACGAGGGAGTGATGTGTACAGTCTGCACAATTACACAGTCTCTCTCTCTCTCTCTCTCTCTCTCTCTCTCTCTCTCTTTCTCTTTCTCTTTTACTTTCTTTTTCTCGAACATTTCACCTTTACTCGTTTTGATCCTTCTAATGGAATGGTTAATAAATACATAGATATCTATTGCACATAGATTATCAGATAACAAATGAAAATGATGAAAGCACAAGAAAAATGATTTGATCCAAATCCAGTGTTTTGGAAAGGCATTTACTCATTTATGGATATGAAAAACCTTGTTTATCTTCCATTGACAGTTTCATGAGGACAGACATCTCATATTTTCTCCTTTGAATAATTCCATTGATTTTGTGCGATATGTTATCTGAATGGTCTGAGACACGAACGAGGCGGTGAGTGTGCGTCATTGTGAAGATCACATGCTAACACTGGAACAATAGCAGCGCTGTATAGTTCTACTGTGTAGGATGTATAAGAGCCTGTCAGTTCTCTTCCTTTCTTGGCATAGAAAACATTGATATTGGGGTCAGCTAGTGGTACAGAATGTGATCAGATTGGTCTCTACAATAAAAGGGATGGAGAGGCCATTCATGTCATTGAGAAAGCAACAGAACCCTCTGTATGGGCTAGAGAAATGTTGGGTATCTTTGAAACTGACCAAGGACTTTATGTTGCATGGTTTTCCACGCAAATTTGCAGAAAGGACGACATGAGAGGATCAATAGTCTGACCGGCTGCAGTTGGTGGATGAACTGAGCCTGGGATTTGGTCAAGTGCTGTGTTAATGAACACTTCATCTTTGCACGGATAGATGAGGCAGCAGAAGTTTAGATTAGCAACAAACTCAGAGACATATGAATACAATTAGGTTTTAGATTTAGACATGAAATAATTTGAACCGTGTGCTATCAGAACATCATTCAAACCACAAAATGCAATTGCAGTTTGTAACTGTGCCTGCTGACCTATAAAAGCACTAGCCAGCGAAACGTTTTCTGCTCAGTTTGATATAAGCTTGAGTGCTGAAGGTGTGCTTAAGTGCATTTACAGGAGAGGGGGGGCTCTCCCCATCCATCTCTGTAATTGCCCAGAAATGGAAATTTCCTAAGTCTCTTCTGACAAGATGTTCCATTCATGTCCCCTGCCATTGCCATAGTAACCGATATATCTTCTCTGACTCACGATTGCCAAGATCCTTTCTGAACATAAAAGACATATCCACCTCCTACCCTCTTCATATGCATGTAAAGAGAGCTAAGTGATGGTGATGGTGATGATGATCATGCTGATGATGATGAAAGACAGAAAGAGCAGGTTTCATGATGCATCCGTCTTTTGGATCTTAATAGGCTATGGTAAAGTTGAGGGCTCTCCAAGGGAGTAGCCTGTTGTTGGGTGAACAGAGGAAGAAATATATATTGTTATTGTACAGCCACAACTACCACAGCTAGAAGAAAAAGAGCAGACAGGACTAATGAATAAATAAATAAATAAATAAACTGCCTGGACAACAAAGGGTCTGGCTGGAGGAGGACAGGTCTTTGAATCGCCTGCTGAGCACAGGGATGAATCATCGGAGAGCTTCTAGAGAGTTCCCTGAGGAGGGGGCTGTGTATGAGGGTGCTACAGTAACGTGACTCTGGAGATATTAGATGGCATCATTAACCTGGAGGGTCTGTAGTTTTACCCCAACAACACAGAGCACAAGAACAGAGTGCTAGTGCAAGAGGAGAATATGTTCATGCATACACATTGGTGGAGAGAAAGAAATTCTGTGTACTCTAACAACCTTTTTATCATCTTGTGTATGTTTTTTTTTTGTTGTTGAAACCTGCATATACCAGAGGCACTGGAGTGGCACACCAGCAATACTGAAGGTCTTAGTTCCAATCTTAGCATTACTACTGGCTGGATCAGGTCTAGCCAAGAACATAGTTGCACAAGGCAGGTGAAAAGAGAGATTTGATGGATCGGAGGATGCATGTGCAGGTTCTTGCCTTCCCAATCTAGTACAGTGCTTGTGCAATTCCAGGGACCTATAATAGCACAGGGGGCTTGACATACCAAATTGGGAGTAAAACAGGTCAACGTGGGTAAAAATCCCAGAAAATATAAACTTAGAAAAGTAACTTCCACATATTGTGGCTGGATGAATTTATCTCACCTTTTGATAATAGTCAAGGTACCTTACCTTGTGGGTAATGGAAATTTGTGCATGTGCGTGTGAGTGTGAGTGTGTGAGTGTGAGATTGTATGAATGTGTGTGTGTGTGTGTGTGTGCACAGGCATAAGCATCTTGCTCTAACTCAAAAAGTAAATTTACCTGTCTGGCCTACTTTTCAAAATTCATCCAAATCATTATTGCAAAGCCACACCATCTCTTCCCAAAGAGTGAGATATAATTTGGCGATAAATTGAGTCCATTTCTGTGATAAATGGGTATGGAGGAAAGGGGTCGGTGACTAATTATGCTTCAAATGTTCAGTCCATGTCCTCAACAGAAATAGCCTGAGTCCCTCATATGGATAATCACACAGACAGACAGCGTATTATCTCCAGCTAGAACCACTGATTAATCAATTAGCAATCAGTGACCTTTTGACACAGAAATCTGCATATTATTTGCATAAGTAATGCATATTCATACACCCATCAAATGAGTTTAGACTTGGCTCAAAATGAATTGGGGTGTACAGTACAATATTCTGAATGAGAGATTCAGAGAAAAGGCATTAACTGAAAGGGCAAGAGAGTAATTCACAGGATATTTGGTGTCAGCTTGACAGATGAGTGAGACTCAAAGATGGAGAACCAGGCTTTAGGTGATCACATGATGCACAAGATATAGGTACTGTGATTTTGATCTGACCTTTAGAAGCAGTTCTCAGAACATTTTCTGCCTGACTTTCTAGGATCTTCTTCACCGTTTGCTCCTCTCCAGTTAGTTAATTCACTGAAGATTATTCTGTCTATTCAACAGCTATGTCTTCATCATTACAGTGAGTAGTAGACTGATCAGGTTCTTAAAACACTGAATAAGAAGGTCAAGTAATTTGGGAGTTCGGCAGCAAGTAATCATTTGTGTTTGAGACAGGAATGTTACACAGGAGAGACAAAATATTTCTCTGTTAACAGCAACTAATACTAATGTGTAGCAGGGGGTGGAGATAGTCTACGCACCGCTAAAGAAGATTTTTTATTTTTTTAGATGACATTTTGTGTGTGCGTGTGCGTGTGTGTCAGAGAGAGAGAGAGAGAACCAAGAGAGAGAGAATTTGAATTTTTCATACACTGGCCAAGACAGGCAGAGTAAACATTAAGCCAGTGGAATGATGAATCCTCTTTTTAACACACACTCGCATGTGTTACTCCGTGTGTTTAGGGCTACTGGAAATGGAGGTCTTGTGTCCCCAGTGGTGCCTCAGAGACAGATGGGAGAGGGGGGGCATGCTGGGATATATGTCAGTGGGTCAGGCCGAGTGCCTCATCTGTATGGCAGATAAAGTCCATGATAAACAGCCCAAATCTGCATGTGATTGCAGGCGTATATATATATTGTACACGTCTTCCAGACAAGTTGCATATGTAATCTTAAACACATGCTCTTTGTGCATTGTCATTGTGCAGTATCATTTTGTAAGAAATCTACCGCAGAGTTTTCTAATCCAAGTTTTCATCTCCATAATAATGATGAAGCTGTGTCATCTTTTCTCTGTCTATTCATCCTTTTGTTGGGTTTGGGGTATTGATGTGCATTTGTTCTCTCCGTATCATGCTGTGAACTCATATTCTATAGACAGCCACAACCTGTAGAGCTCCCCAAAATCTGTGCGCATTAGGGCAGGATTATGCAAATCTTAATTGAACGGTATGGAGTCACCATGGACCAATGGCCCTACCAGGGGAGCAGGCTCTCAGAGCTGGGACATTAAATAAAATCCTCTTCTGCATACCACTGTGTCTATAGTCACCTCTAACTCATGCATGCACACACACACACACACACACACAAATTCAGAGAGTTGCAGATGTGAGCAGCATGGCAAGGATATCATTAGAACAGAAGTGAGCTGCTCAGCAGTTTTCAGTTTTCACAAGAATATTTTTTTTTTGTCAAAAGGTCCTCTGTCAAAGCCATCTCACGTTTAAAAAAAAATACCCATTGCTGAATCCGGAATAATAATTGTTCTGTATTTTAGGGCTTTTTGTAGAAGGACAAGGAATACGGGCAGTATTAGCATAGTGCCGATATTCAGCTTTGGCATATGATGAATGAGGCATTCCTCTGAGAGCTGCAGCTGATCAATGAAAATGTATGAGTGAAGGACCTTCGGCATTAGTCCACAGTAGTAAGATCAAAGGAGCTTCAAATGTCTCTTCGTAGCAATCTTATACAAATTCAGAGGTTAAAAAACCCCACAAAAGTTAGCTTTCTTTCTCACACAGTTTGTGTTCTTCATCTGTCAAAAGAACTGAAAGAACTGACCCAGTAAAGAGTTCATTCCGTAATGGAGCTATACTTTCACTAGCTACAGAGATGCATTTTGGCCATAACCGAATTTGTGATGCCATTTCTGTTAAGTGTAAATCAAATTTCCCCATCACAGAGAGGCTGTCACAGTTGAACTTTCAATATTTTAGCAATGTTTTCATAAAATTATTATGAGGTTATGAATTTCTCGATATTGAGAGTGGCGTCATTTTCTGGATAGAACTGTTTTTTAATTGTAAGTATTTGAGTAATGTGTTAATTTAGCTGTTAATGGGGATAGTACTGAGAATGCTCTGTTTTTTTTCTCCCAGTTCCAGTACTGCAGCCAATGACTCCTCAGAATCTCATTTATTCCTTTGATGGGCATGTGACGGATGAAGAGCTTCATTTGATTGTGTTTCCCTTCTAATTGTTGACATTAGCTTGACATTTGACTGGCATTTCTGCAAGAGCTGTCTGATGATAGTGAGGGAGGGAAAGAGAAAGAGGGAGAGAGAGAGAGAGAGAGAGAGAGAGAGAGAGAAAGAGAGTGAAAGAGAGAGAATATTTAGTATGAATAAAGCTGAAATAATGACCGCCCCAGCGTTAGACAAAGGTCTCTTGTCACCCAGCAACAACCTGTAACATTCACGGAGAAAAGGTCCAGCTCCACTCTCTGGACAGATTCTTATCCAACAAGCCAAAACCTCTTGACACCACTCCCTCACTTTGCATCTTCATGCCAATTATCATGCAATACTCATTTCCCAGTTTGCTGAAATGTCAGCATTTTAATGTGTTGTCCGATAGTGAAGCCTCTTTTGTCACCATAAGCAATAATTTTTGTGTGTGTTTCTGTGAAGTTTGTGCATATTAGAATATGGAATATATTCAGTCTGTCTGCTTCTCAGTGGGAGACCATTGCGGACACCTGTTTTTCAGACTACAGACATATTTTTACAGATGACCTGATCATCTGTTTTACCTGTAATGTAAAATCATGCGTTCAGCCCTCCCTGTTTCACTCAGTACCAATTTCCTGTATCTCTGCTGTCAACAGAGATATTTAAAGTAATTTAAAGCAATAACCATTTAAAGTAATAACCATCTTCAACTCATCAAATGGTCACTCTCTCTTTAAGAGTCCACAAACCATATGACTGTAAATATATATTGTGAATACCCACTTATATTTTTCCCTATCCTAATATACCAGCAGAATTTATCATATCAATTTATCACAAAGGTTGTAAGCAATAAACAAATAATGGGGTGCTGTATGTGAGTGAGATTTTGTTCTGCATATGTTGATTTCTATAATTAGATGTAGAATATACAGCAGATAGCAAGCATTTTGTCTGTCACAATTTATTTCCATACAGCATTTCTACAGCAGAGAGAAAAGACCCACAGAAAGGTAAATTTCTTTCAGCAACTCAATAAACCAAACCATCCATAGTAACATACTCAGCCCACATCTCTGTAAGCCTAACAGGTTGCCAAGGGAATTAATTAAGAATAAGATTATGTGTCTTTCTTTATATTTATTACATAGTGATATATCTTCACTTGATTTTTGCAACAGAGGCTGATATCCAAAAGGTGAATGAGAGTATGAACATACAGTAGAGTTCAACAGAAACAGCAGTGTATTTTCCTGATGTAAATACAGTCCTGAAGTGGAGTGAAAACAGCTACAAGAATAAATTAAAGAAAAAAAAAAAAGAAGTACCACGATCAATTATCAGCCACATTAAAATGGTGATAACTTTGACCTGCTATTTGAATGACGTGTAGTGTATAAACTCTCAGTTATGAATTGGGTATGAACACTCAATCCAGTGAATTAGCTAGAATAAGCACAATGATTAATGTGTTTGCTGTGGCAGCCAACTCTGTAAAACTATGATTTTCATTATAATCAATGGAACCTTTGGATCGCAGTGCAGTGGTTGCATCTTTTCAAAGCTCACAACACGCTCACCTTCGATTATTGAGGCAAGAGTTGTAATCTGGAATCTGTGTTTTACTGGCACTATGTAGACTGCCTTGGTTCTGGCTGCCAAGGAGAAGAGAGGTCGGCTTAGATCATTTTAAACTCACTTTAGAATGCGGGGCTGAGGGGAATTCATTGTAAATGCCACATTTCTGTGACCAAACCACAGGAGTGAAGAGAATTCCTAATGACTTGACAGAACTGTAAACAAGACCTGAAAACACTGAACTGCAGTTCACAGCAGGAAGTACTCCTCCCCTCCCCCTCACAGACAGAGAGCCAGAGAGACCTTGTCAAACCAGTGACAGGAAGTGGCTTCTAAAATTACATTTATAGACTCCTGCACAAATTTTAAGGATGTTTTTCTTCAATATCCAGAGTGATGTCAATAATGTTCCTTGTATGTCATAGGTAGGTATTATCTCATGTCATTTAGTTTTATAAAGCTATCTATAGAAAATAATGAAAATAAAGGGTAGAGAAGCAGGCTTGTGACCAAAAGGTCGCCAGTTCAACTCCCAGGACTGAAGTGCCTTTGGGCGAGGCACGTAACCCCCAACTGCTCCCCGGGCACGGGTGTGCTGCCCACTGCTCCTGCGCCTAGTGTGTGTCTGTGCTCACTACTGGTGTGTAAAGATGGGTTAAATGCAGAGCATTTGCAAATTCACTGTTCACTGCTCACAGTGTGTGTGTGCAATCACAGAGGTTTAATTTAATTTATTTATTTATCTGATTTTGTTTTTTGTGTTTTTTTGGGGGGGGTGTTGGGGGGGGGGGTTGTTTGTTTGTTTGTTTGTTTTTGTTTTTTGAGGATATCCACAGGGGAAATTACCCGAACAATTTTACGTCATCAATATATTATTTGGGAGCAACAACAGATGATTTTAAATACTGGAGTTTTATCATGACCTTTAAGTGGGAACCTTCATGTGAGACAACAGAATGACAGACCAGAACTAAAATATCATTTTGTCTCCATCTAGAGGACAAACAGTAGAAAACATCCCCAAAACCTGTCAATGCTGTGTCCTCAATTCTGCATCTCTCTTTTTACCTATTAAGCTTGTGACTAACATGTCAGAAGTTTGTATTACAATCCTGTTCCTTTTTGAACACTTCATGTGCTATCACTAAGATCACTAAGTCACATCTTACAGTGCTTAAAATCTATGACAAACATGATAATGTGTATTGAATAAACAAGCTGAATATTCATAAAATGCTAATATATATATATATATATAAAGAGAGAGAGAGAGAGAGTCATTTTATTTTATGACTGCATAGTTACAGGTATGTCTTTAAAAGGACTATTTCAGGAGACAAGACAGCAGTTGCAGTTAAGTTGATAGAATGGTGACAGCTAAAACAGTTTTAGCTGCCCTGAAAACAGAGGAAGTGTCTCATCTCTAA
This sequence comes from Chanos chanos, assembly GCF_902362185.1. Taxonomy (NCBI): domain Eukaryota; kingdom Metazoa; phylum Chordata; class Actinopteri; order Gonorynchiformes; family Chanidae; genus Chanos; species Chanos chanos. The sequence continues at coordinate 21,220,466 of NC_044495.1, forward strand.
TGTTTACCATAGTTTCCCAGAGTCCATCTGCTCACATCCAACTGCTGCTTCTTCTAAACATGTCTACTCAACCAAACTCTGCTCTTTCTCTCTCTCTCACTCACACTCTCCCTCTTTCTCTGTCTCTCTCTCTCTCACACACACACACACACACACACACACAAACAAAATCTGCTTACTTTAAGGCCACATGTATGTGTATTCAACTCCAGTAAAGTCATTTAGAGCCAAACGCCAAACTATACCAGTGAGATATTCACTTCTGAGGAGACAGACCTCTCAAAATTTAAATATCTCCCAGCCAAAGAAAATGTCAAGTTCACTTAAATTCATGTATCACCACAACTTTGAGGAGTGTTTTTAATATTAAATGTACATGCAAATCTATGACTGACATGAACTATCTATCTCATCATGTAACTACCTGTTTGTGACAGCACTTCTTGTGTTTCCATAATATTTCCTATAGTTCTCCTTTTACCTCCAATTTTAATGACTTATCTTCAAAGTAATTGCCACTTAGAACTGTGAGATCTGAATAGTTATCTTCATTTGGAAATATTATGGAAACTCATCACTAATTATTTTAGTACTGTATTATTCAACTATGTTGTGCTTTCTTAAAGCCTTTCATTACATTGATTATAGCCAAAGTAAGTTTACTGAGTGCTACAACAATCCATATTTGTGTTTATGGTAGTTGATGAAGTTGAATAACTCATTAGTAATATTTGAGTATGTGCTACTCTTTTGATTTAGTAAGACATACTTTTCTCTGTTCGCTTGAAAATAACTGTTGCCACAAACTCTTCTATTACAACCATGTATTAGGTCTTACTGGGAGTAATGGGTTACTGCCTAAAATATACCTTTGAATTACATTAAAGATAATTAAAGTAGAACACAGAGGAAATGAATGCCGTTTCTTAGTCACACATGCATTGTATATTACAAAAAAGATCTCGTTGTGAGTACAATATTACCCTTGTAAAATGTGATAGGTAAATACACGCACAGGCTGTCATACTGAGAAGTAAGAAGTGGAGGAACGTCATCTGTCGGACTTTGACTTTGAATCCTGCTTTACGCCCCTCCACCCCTTAACCCCCCTCTCACCTCCTTCTATTTGGGTGGCTCTAGAATTAGCAGTCCATCAGGTGCAAGGCTACAAGACCGTCGTCAGGATCTCGTGTGGCCTTTGAGTCGGTAAACACACAATGCTTATCGAACAAAGAGGTGTTGATGTATGATTCACTCCGAGGTGAGTGACCATGACTAGTCGGCGGAGAGACTGCCAGCGAATACGGTCTGGCGAGAGTGCAACCCTGAAAACGCTAAGAAAACCGCGACAGCAGGATTTGGCTACCATCGCGGGATACGCAAGCGAATCGATGATTGTCTTGCCTCAATGGATGCGTCTGTATTTTTATGGGATGCACGGAGTTACGCTGGACATCGTCCTGTCATCAGTACGCCGGTTCCTAAATGGCAATGATTTCAAATTGTTAGGGTTTTCCTCGCCATATCTCTGCATTGTCCATTCCCTAACCCATTTCATATTGGAGAAAATCTATTTGCAGAAGAAGTGCTTCCAAGGACGCCCCGTCATTTTTCACTTCGTTTTTTATCCCTCTTTATACATAGGTCTGCAGATCTTAATCGGGAATATAATTACTCTCACCGACAGCCTTAAAGTCATATCAGTGACGCAACTTGTCATTCACTACATCCTTTCTTTGTATTTCACCAATGTATTTCACAAAGGATTCCTTCGCCTTCAGTACATCTGCCCCGAGAAACGCATCCGGACCAAACCGGCACCGGAAAAGAAATGTCCCAGCGGTTTGCCCGGCATTTTGCGGTTTGTGTTCTTTGGAATGCACGGCTTTCTCGACGAAGTTGTTTTCACCTCTATCTTTAATCTTTTCGAGAAATCCGACCGGACACTGAGTGGCCACACGTCGCTGTGGTCCTTCCTCATGTACGGGAGCTGTAGCTTCGTAGTAGAAAAACTCTACCTGCATTTGCACTTCAAAAAGGGATGGGGCATGTGGAAGAGACTCCCCATATACATCTGTTTCATTTACACCTGGGAGTTCTCTTGGGGACTTGCTCTGCGCTCCTATGATGCCTGTTCATGGGATTACTCACATTACCCCTTGAATTTTATGGGGTTGGTAACCTTGATGTATCTCCCTGGTTGGCTTTGTCTGAGTCTCTACCAAGACTTGCTGTCTAATGTTTTGATGCGTGTTGTGTGTACCAAGGATGAGTGTACACTTGATACGGGCATCAACGGACGACCCGTGCTGAAGAAAAAAACTGCTTTGTAGAAAGCTTTTTCTTAGTCCTTATCAGCCACTAATATTATTAAATGTGAGCGTAATGTCTGCAGCACACACACACACACACATGCACTAAAAGCAATGTATTTCCTCAATGGAACTAGAGTAGCTGTATGAACAGCTCTAACATGTTGTTCAAGTATATCACTTTGTAGAATAATTGACATTTGAGAGTTGCAGTAAAATTAAGCAGTATTTTAGGAGTAATTTTATATTTGCAATTCACACCACTTATTGCTGATGAGTTGCAAATGGCCTGTAATTGTTAATTATATTTGCATGAGGACATCTGGGGGGATACTCCCCTAGCCTATAACAGCATGCTTCAAGATCCACTGCTTTGCATGATTGAGTAGTTGAATAAATGTACGTGGTTGTTTTTCTGATAACTGAACAGTCCTTTTGAAAAACACAAGAACGTGTAGCAGAACCGTAGACTGTGACTCAAGGTCCAATTTGCTGAATGAACCAACTGTGAATCTTTATACCACCCAATCCTTTAAGCTTTAAACATCTTTCCTTAAAAGTGTGTGCCTTTCCTACAATCTTAGGCAGCTGGAATTAAGTCCTTTTAACCTTGCATACTTTCTATGCTCAGTTCCCTCTGCTACAGTGGATGTTTCTTTGAAAGGGGTGCAAAGCATACATAATGTTTACAATGCTGCAGAGTGTGGAAATGTGGAAGCTCAAAGGGTTAATGCAGAAATTAATATTTGTGTGTTTTCACATCGGATAAGAAAAAAGACAGCATGTTTTAACATATAGTTGTGTTGTCATGTAGGTGCATTCACAGGCAGCTAATGACCTTAGGATGGGTGTACTGAATCAAATCTGAATACAGGTATAGCCTATAAGTTTCATATTAATGATTCATTTTTTAGAGGAATTACATGTTTTCGTTACTTTCTATATGAACTGCCTGATATCCACCCTATCGTGTAACAACGAACCATTTTTTTAAGGAGGTCCAGACTAGGAGACCTCAACAGCAAAGCATGTTTTTAAGGAGGTCCAGATTAGGAGACCTCAACAGCAAAGCATGTTTTTAAGGAGGTCCAGATTAGGAGACCTCAACAGCGCAGCATGTTTTTAAGGAGGTCCAGACCAAGATACCTCTTTGCTCTGTGAATAAAATACTGACTTAAAATAGATTTATTAACCTTTGAAGAAACTGAGCGCATATGACATGATCTTTGTCTGCAAATAAGTATCTTATTTATCCTTTCCTACTCTTTCATAATCATTCAGTATGTCTAAAAGGTTGATAAGATCTTTATTGTAATAGATCAAATTTTCATCAGACATTCTTGTATCACAGAAGGAAAACTTAGTCATGTACCAAGGTTATCACAGAGAGACACTGTTGCTAATACGTGTTCATACGCTGGTGGCACTTTCTGGGCTAACAACAATATTTAAAAAATGGCATTCAGTTAACTGAAATGACATGAAATAAGAACTCATTCTTGACCATTATTGGTTTAAGTCCTCTGTTAAAGTGACTTTATAAAGTGTTGAATTTTTTTTTTTTTTAAATCTCATCTATTAAGACTAATCTGTGTTTGTCTGTCACCTTCAAAATGAACATTACCAAGCTGATAACAGCACCAGATAGTTCAAATTATTGATAAACAAATATGCATTTGAGTAAATTAAGACAAATCTTCCCTATGGGATTGTTAATAATGTTGAAGCTCATGTTTGTTTATTTGTGTGTTGTGTCATTGTATGTCTTTTCCTTTAACTATTACGTCCTAAAAAATACAATCACATCTCACCAAAGTCATCCTGGGTCTAACAATGCCTTGGTTAGGTCTGAGGTCTTAATAAAATGTGTCTGCACTTTGACCTTGTTGCATTGTTTGTCTGAGTTTTGAACACACTTTTTCACACATTTATGAAATGCATAAAAGTAAAAAATCAGGCTGTGATTATGGCTCCACCAGTGTACAGTAAATTGTTTCCTGAATACATCACCATAATAATTCAAAAACTGTGACTGTGTGGTTGTCTAATACATGTGTGGCTCATAGTTTTGACACATGTTCAATTTGTATCCATCTGTGGAATGTAGCCAAGGAGACAGGTCCAAGTGATGTCCCTTTGCAATGATAGTTAGGGAGGTTAAGCTGTCATAACAGGGACCTGTTTAGTTTCCATAACAGACATCTCTAAACAAAACATCCTCCTGTCTCAGTGGCTACAGCTGTCCCTATGTGACTTAAGTCTCAACAGCCCAAATGTCATCAGCGAATGAGTTATTAAAGGTAATCTTTTTAAAGCCCAGTCAGAGCGGAACTGCGCTATAAGCGGTTGTGGTCAAACAAAGGAATTCTCTGCTTTAGTCTGTTTAAGAAATTCTCAACTTCAAACTTTAGGAAATACTTAACTTAAAAAAAAACATCCTGTCTGTTCTGACGTTCTGACATGGACTGGATGGTTGATGGCAAAATGGGAGCTACTCTGCTGAGACTGCTCATGCTCGAGCAAACTTTAGAAGAATAGTGTTAACACTGTATGTATGAAGAGGATGGTCCTTTGAACTAAACCGGGTGGTGTCCCTTTCTGTTGGTGAGAAGACCACATGCACAAATGTTATGTACACATGTGATGAGGTTTGGATACCCCAAAATGAATGGCAACCAGTCATGGCTGGTTTTAGGACATTTTTTTAGTCTAAGTCGGATAACAAATGGTATTTGCCAACAGTAATCTGCTTTAGTGCTTAATAGGGCTTTTGGGTACACAAAGTCTTCCCCCTTGAAGATTTAAGTACATTTGATGAAATATTTCTGCTTTTATATGATTAATATGTATCCAGTATGTATGTTGAGTCTGCATCACTTGAACATTAATTTGTCTGAAGAGGAATGTTTATGATTCTTAAATTTTAAACTAAATTTTCAAAGTTGTCCTATTATCTATATGCATATATCAGCTGCAGCCAATAGTAGAAATGTACGCATTAGTTACTTCTTGCACACACTCATACACATAAACAGTCAAATGATATTCAGAGTTTAACAAACACATGACATTACAAACAACTTTTCACAACAGTTTTTTCACCAGCCAGAAATGAGTTTTACACCAAAAGCAGATGATGAAGTTGAGATGTTTTAACTCTATTGCTCTTTGACTTTCATTTTTTTATAGTTTATAATATCAAGGTAGCACCATTCAACTTTCAAGTATATAGTCAAACTATCAAATAATATCTGTCCTATTCATAAATACAGGCAATCTTTGACAACCAACAGTCAATATATAACCTTATTTCAGCTGCTGTATGGTGTAATCAGAGAACCTGATCAGCTGCTCTCTTATAAGCCTGTAACTAACTGCTCTTCTAAGGGCAAGATTAGTGTCTCTGGCTCACAGTTCAGCCCAGCATAACACTGGCACGTAAAAGCTTTGGTGAACACCTCCATATCATGCAATGTAGGCTTCCCCACTGCTTCATACTCCCCTGAATGGGTCCTCTGGATGGAGAAGCTGTCAGTGTTCAGATGTAGGTACACATCAGAATCATAGTTTTTTCTGATGCATCGCCCTTTCCCCTGACACAGGAAGTCACTGCAGAGTTTTGCAGCCACAGTAACATTTACGATGTAAGGGTTAATTGTGTTATTTAGATGAAGAGATAAAGCTTCACATGAGGCCTAGAGAGAGAGAGAGAGAGAGAGATTATGCCCTGGTGGATTCTCTTTCTGTATGCATTTACTGCACTCCCAATGAGTGATTGCCAAAGCCCTTTCCCTACATCTTACTCTATCCAGCAACAGCATAGAAAATAAATAATTATGGGTAATAATCTGTAAATACAACACAAAAGCAACCAGAAAGCCAGCAACAAAAGCAACAACACATGATTTACATTTAATACAGTTACAGTAGCATAAACCTTTGAACATGTCTACAGTGGGATTGGGGAGTAAAGGCTCCTCGTTTAAGTAGCCCAAGATGTCAAGATGTAGCTGGTTTGAAAAAAGAATTTTATAAATACATATATATATATATATATATATATATATATATATATATATATATATATATATATATACGTGTGTGTGTGTGTGTGTGTTCTTAAGAAATGTACTTCATGAATTCACAGAGGAAATGAATGTAGTTGACACATTCAGTGTATCATGTTCTGATTACCCATAGTGGTGACAGGAATGCCTGTATTCACTCACATGTATCCTGCATATTGTACTGTGGAGGTACATTTAAAAACTAACCCACCATAAATCATCCAATGATACTTAATTCTTATCCAAACCTGAAGCCCATTTATGTCAAGACCTCTCTCTCTCTCTCTCTCTCTCGCTCTCTCACTCTCTCTCTCTCGCCCTGTATGATCAGGTTTCAATGAGTTTGTGCGTACCTTGTCATCGAAGTCGGCACTGGCCCCCCACAGCACTGTCCCTGCAGCCCCTACAGCTGCACTCTCGCCAATGGTGCTGACCAGATCACCCTAGAAACGACCACACCAGAGAGGCATGTATAAGACAGTCTGGTTTTACATACAGAAACCAAATCCCTCTCCCATTAGACCTCCGGACAATGCTGCAGTAACCTCAGCTCACCACTGTCTCCCTTTAGGGTATGTGCAAGCTTCTTATGTCAGGTTGAATTGTAACGGAAAACATTTGAACCCACTGTTTAGTGACAGTTCTCAGACATAGCCCTGAGGGCACATTGGAATATGTGTTTTTGCTGTTGCCTTGATCTACGTAAGCATTACGATTTCCATTTGATTGGGTGACAGGCTAAATCTGGCCTGTTGTTGGTGAGTTGGAGTATAAATGATTCACTCTAGCAGTTCACTGGGAGGGGCATTTAGAAACACTACTTCTAAAGGCTGATTTATATTTCTGCGTAGGATCTACGTGGAGCCAACACCGTAGCCTACGCGAGTGGCCTACGCTGTTGTGAGCATTTATATCTCTGCGTTGGTGTGTCTGCATCGCTCAATAAGGAAACCTTCAAAACACTAGTTTGCAGTGGGATTTCTGTGCCACTGTGTTGATTTCCTCGTGCATTACAAACGATGGAGTAATGTTAAATAAAGAGTCGGAATTCAGTACTTGCACTGCAATATCTGTAAAACAAGTTTTGCATTCAAAAGAAGGACTAGTTTCTAAACTTTGAGGGACAAACCAACGGAGCTCTCAAAATAACGAGCACTCAGTTCGCTATTTTGCAACTGAAACTTAGTGGATCATGTTGGAGTTGGAGCTAACAAATGTTGAAAAACAGTTACTTTTACTGATATTACCGCAATGCAGACAAGATAGAAGACATTGGAGGAGATGGTGTGTACGACCACTGAACCAGTTGAGCAGAAGGAGGGTGATGCTACCAAGCAGACCAATCACAGTTGTTGTGGTCTGCTTTGATGCGCGTCACAGCAACGCATAGTTACATTTCTAGGAAGGTGCGCGTCAGGCTACGCCGTGCCTACGCCGTACCTATGGTGTAGATTCGACACAGAAGTATAAATTGGGCTTAAAGCCTATCATATAGGTGTGGTGTAAAACAAGTAGAGATTTTCACCTGGCTCAAGAGTCGTTTATTCTGGTCACTGAAGACTGGCCGAGTGTAGACATAGACAGGGGCGGTGTAAGGCCGGTCAGGGAGCGCTGCTACCCTCAGAGCCTCTTGGACTCGGTTCCGTGCCATAAGAGCGGCAACATGACTGTCACCCTGTGAGATCTGCAGGTAAATAGAGGGGTATAGAGCCGAACTGGCCTCCCACAGCCACAGCAGACGATCATTCTGGTTCATGACCTCCTCAGAGCAGCGGCCCGTGTAGCCCGGCTCTTCCCAATCATAGTTGTAGCAGTTGGGGAACAGGTAGAAGCCCCAGAGGTAGCTTGGCCGAATTTGAGTCCCCAGCTGCAAGGTCTCCAACATGTAGTTCTTGGCTGCTGCCTGGAAGCGTTGCTTAGCAATGGCAGTTGCCTGACGTGCAGAAAGGGTGGGCTTTCGTTGCCGGATATGGCTGATTGACAGCGTACGGTAGATCTTCTTGGAGCCCCAGTTCCTCTCCCACAGTGGTCTCCAGTTCTCCCAATCTATGACTGCAAGACCAGAGGAAGTCTCAGATGGGATGTAATGGATTATGTCATCTCTAGCTTTCGCTAAGCTGGCCTTTAGGTTCCCTCTTTGGGGAATGCCTCCATAGAACTGCTTCCTGGCTTCAGGGTCCACATGAGGGTATAATCCAAGTCGGTCTACGTAGAATAGGGTGAGGAACTGGTCAGGAACCTTGGCAGGATTGCTGATACCTTGGAAAGCTGAAGTTTCCAGTGAAATGTTGTACCTGTTGCACGTAAGGTTGGGTATGTTCCATGTCACAATGAAAGGCTGTCCATCAAAAAGTGGAGCCGCTGTTCTGGGCAGAGATTGATTGGTTAGGTATGATGAGGCAGTGCTGGGGACTCCGAAGAGAGTGACGAGAGGAGAAAAGAGAGAGAGGGACAGAGAGAGGACAGGCAGCAACAGCACATGGCCCCTGCTCTTCAGAGTGGACAAATCCATTCTTTCTCCTGTTTGAGGAAAAACTTTGTGAGTTTGTTCTTCAGTAACAGCTCTACACAGGTATAACTGCTACCATATATTTACACTTTTAGAGAATCCCATGATTTGATATAATAACTTTGAGCTACTATAATTAAACTTTTCGTTGTTTACTGTGTGTGTACAAGTGTATCCATTTACTCCACCATGAGGTTAGCCACAGTTCATTCCTCAAAGAGGAATCATCCTCTAAACCTGATCCCTCCATGAAAAGCAAAACACACATTACCTGGACATCCCCTCAGAATGCAGCCCCTCTCTCGAACATTTTACAGGATTTACGGGACGACTCTCTGAACCTGAGCATGAATCCACCTAGGAGCACAAGCTGCTGTGGTACCGGCTTCCAGCAACTGTCAGGATCTGCAAAAACAAACCTCTCTTCCTCCTAGGTGGGGAGAAGACACTGGCGAGAGATGTGTACACGAGTGCCCTCACACTCTATTTGTCTATCAGGAATGTCTTGTTATGGTCACTGCATGCCAAGTTTGTCTTGGAGCCAGACTGAACGACTCACCTCAGGGTTATGTTGTGTTATGCAGTGGCCTAACCCCAGAGATGCCAGTAGATAAGACTTTAGAGAATGAGGTAGTCCTGCCAGACAGATGTAGTTTACTGTCTGTCCTGTGCACCCTCATTTTTGCTGCTGTACGAAAAGTGCAAAAATATAGGGAGGCACGGGTGAAAGAATAGGCCTTGTGTTTCAGAATTGTGTCTTGTTGCTAGTGTCTGTGACTGACCCCTCCTACGCCTGTGATTCACTAACACACAGGTGCTATGAGATGTAGTTACAGGAGAACATTACATGCCCTGGCAATGTGTGTACACATAGTAGGGTAGTACACTGTATCATAGGCAAGCACAGAGTCAGGCGTTATATTCGGCTGAGGAGGAAATATTAAAATAAAACAATCAAGTACAAATTAAGTAAATAAATAAGCAAATAAATATGAACCGTGTTTAATGATTGAATCAAGTGGCACGTGTTTGAAGAGGGTTTTGTAGTAGGTGATAATACACTTTTGTGTTTGGGTGTTGGTTTTGAATTTTTTTTTTTTAAAGGTCAGTTCCCTTTGCAGTGTGCACACATGGGATCAAGCAGAGAGTAGTCAGTGTGTATTTGCCAAATGCTACGTCATCAGGAAGTCTGGTACAGTCTTCAGAAAACATTGGAGACAAATGGCCAAGTGCTACAGTAACCACAGGATGGTGCCATTGCCACGTCCTGTTTATGGTTCAAGTGCTATCCATGAACATGTCACAGTCAGTCATTAAGAGAATCCCAAGCACCATAATGTAGAGAGCTGATTCTTGTTTCATATGTTAACATGTCCATTTTTTAAATATGTACTAAGTAGCACATGTTTTTGTTTTGAAATTAACAGACCATTTCTTTCATTCATTCATTCATAAATATTCCTGAGTGGAAAGACTCTTGCACATAGTTGTGATTAGTAATTTTATGTGTGCTGTCTCTGTCTCTGTCTCTGTCTCTGTCTCTTCCTCTCTCTCTTGGTAAATACTGCTATCTTGTGTGAAACAGAAATGCTAATTTCCTACAGTTGGGAGTATAGTTCAGCAACTCTGAATGAAAAAGAAAAGTATGCTGTGCAAACATTGCTGACCTCTTGGACAGCAGTGCTCATGTTGCTAATATTTAATCCTCAGCTGGGTTTCTAAATGTGGTGAAAGCTGCTGACTGCTTTACTACCTCTGTTTCCAACAAGACTGTGCAGATTTTGAGGATGTGGTGTTAATATCTGCAGTGCTATGATTAAATGGGTGTTTATTTCTCTCCATACCTTTGGCTGTGTCAGTGAGAACTGACACACCCTCTCTCAGCAGAAATAAACTCTGGGAAGGGATGATTTTGGACACAGAACAACAATGGTAAGTAACTGAATGATTTGAGGGTTAAACTAATCTTCTCGTGGCTTATCTTTTAGCATACCGAATTACTGCATTTTTCTCTCCATCTTCCTCCTCTCTCTCCCTTCTCTCTCTCTCTCTCTCTCTCTCTCTCTCTCTCTCTTTCTCTCCTTCCTCTGTAATCATTTTTTTCCATTGCATAATCAATTATTTCTGTTTGGTTGGCATGCAAATAATTGACCATGTTACCATGTTATGATATTATTTCCACTTCACTTGCAGACTGTGTTTAGCTACTGCTGCAGTGAGAGGGTGTGTGTGTGTGTGTGTGTGTCAGCTGAGCCAGGACTGGGAATTTCAGGACAACCAGGCCATTTCCTCACTAATGCTCAGTATACATGTCTTGTGTGTTTGCTCCCTAGTGACCATGTGCACTACAAACTCAAACCGACATCATCTGTTTTTCAAAACTTCACAATCTATTTTACAAACTGAAGCACAAAGGCTAGTGACTATGGCTGTATGAAGTTATTCTGACTCAATGTAAATATATCTTAATGGAAAACATTCAAAGGCACCTACACTTTTGCTAAAGCCTTTTTATGTTGTCATCATGTGGATTGCTTTTGCTGAAACAAAACAAAATAGAATAGAAGGATGATCACTGATATCAACATCAGTGATCATTGTGCTTAGGTTAAAAGATAATTTAGTGGGTATATTCAGACTTATAGTAAGAAATAAGACAGAAAACACAATGTCCATGAAGTGCAGTCATTTTGTAATTTAAATTTGCTGACGTAAGGTCCAGGCTTAAAGCTTTCTTTGAGTTCAAGAGGAATGCAGCAGGAGGCATTCCTCTTTTAAAAGAATCTTTCAAGCTCCAATCATTCTCTAGATCTCAAATAATTTTTTGAGTTGAACAGGTGCACTTGTGTTGGAGTTAAAGTAAGAATGCTTAGGGTGGCGACGCCCGCAGGTATGATCTGGAAAACTGCTCAGTGTGAGAGTGAGAGTGAATGACAATGGTGAAACATTATATATCTCACATTTTTGTGGGAGTGACAAATCTTGTTTGTTTAGCTCCCTCATTACATGGGAATTGCCTGTGTGACACTGGGTAAGGAAAAAATTTATACAAAAGCGGAAATGTACTGACCCTTGCTATCATTACAAAGTCTACTCTGCTATGTGATTTATTTGCGTTAATTTTATATATATGCTCTGCTGAGAGTTTATGAATCTGTCTCTGTATCTGTATCTGTCTCTGTCTCTGTTTCTCTCTCTCTCTCTCTCTCTCTCTCTCTCTCTTTCTCTCTCTCTCTCTCTCTCTCTCTCCCTGTAGGGGTTCACAGTGGCTCAGGGGTTAGCACTGTTGCCTCACCCTGAGTTCGAATCCCAGGTCCTCTCTGCGTGGAGTTTGTGTGGAGTTTGCATGTCCCCGTGTTTGCATGATTCTCCTTCGGGGTGCTCCAGTTTCCTCCCACCATCAAAGACATGTGTGCTAGGATTAATATTCCTGCCAGTGACCTTGACCAAGGTGCTGACAAAAAGACCTGGGGTTGGTTCCCGGGCGCCTGCGGCTGCCCACCGCTCCTAGTGTGTGTGTGTGTGTGTGTGTGTGTGTGTGCGCTCACTGCTTGCTCACTGGTGTACAGGATGGGTTAAATGTGGAGGCTGCATTTCACTGCTCTGGTGTGTGTGTGTGTCCAATAAAGTACTATAAATACATACATATATGTGTGTGTGTGTGTCTCCTATTGTCAATTTTGATCAGTGAATAGATTGTCATCTGATTTAATAATGCTAAAAAAATACGTAGCACACATAAACTAACATAAACAAATAAATAAAAATGTTTTACTCAGAGGAAATTCCAACCTGGTTCCTGATTTTTTTGGCCTACAGACCTTGTCAACCCTCCACATTGCTAACTATTTACTATGACAATAGCTCAATGTGTAATGGTTCTCCAAAAATTACAATAGCACATACAGTGTAGGTCTCCCAGTTCTGCTTTGGTCACTTTGAAGGGGTTGGTGTTTAGGCCACTAAATAAACCAAAACTGTGTGCCAGCACTGCCAGACGCAGCCCTGAGTCAACACTCAGCCAGAGCTACTCATCCACACTAACCCAAATTTCCCCTAAACCATTTGTCAGTGTTTGTTTGTATGTAAGATTTTTCATAGGTTATGTTTGTTTACTGTATCTTGCTACTCACGCCACCAAATCTGGCTTAGTCCATTGGCCATAGGGAGGAATGAGCACTGCCAAAGTTTGACCAGTCCAGACACACAAGGATCTACCTCTGTATGAAGATATCATGCATGATTTTTTTTTTTTTTTTTGCTTTTATTAATTCAACACATGAACTGATAGGACAGCAGATTATCTGTGTATGAGACAATTGCTCATTATGAATGAGTTTGCCTTACAAATCTAATACTGGTACCATTTTAGATAGACATTCCAAGTGCTGCTGTTACTGGCAGAATCTGAACAACATCGGCAAAACTCTGAAAAGCATGTCTTTGTGTTCACTTCATTATAAAACACTGAGGTAGTCACAGGGAAAATGATTCATAAAGACCGAGAAGGCTTGAGTTGCTTTCAGAACAACAAGGCCCAAATCACCTATTACATTAATGACTAAAAAACACTTCAACATTATCTATTAAAGCTTTAGCTGTCATTGAAACGTTTACAGATAGGAAAATGAGGAGGGTTTCAGAGCAAGTTAAGCAGGAAGTAGAGGGCCCTTGTCTTTCTTCTACCCAACTATTCCTGTGTAGGTTTGTCATGCTCTTCTCCTGATTGACCCACTTTCTCTCTCTCTCTCTCTCTCTCTCTCTCTCTCTCTCTCTCTTCTCTTTTCTCTTTTCTCCCTCTTTATCTCCCCTTCTTTCCTCCCCCTCTTTCTTTCTTTCGTTCTCTCTCTCTCTCTGTTCTTTTTCTTGCATAGCTGGTTCCACAGGTTCTGTTGTTCTCTTTACCTCATTGCCTAACCATGTATAGGGAGTGGCCACTACTCCATGACAGGGAAGTGCAATAGTTCTCAAGATCCACTAATGAAACCATGAGTAACCATTCCCAATTTATATATCATCCCAAAACCATGTGTGTTCTGTGACATTTCAAGAACTGTCTCTTTGTGTCACGTTCCTGTAGTGAATAGTGAAACAAAATGCTCCTGGGCAGAAGTGAATTACCCAACACCTACTACTAAAGGCCACAGGCTTTTAGATAACTGGTATTTGGTGCTGCCTTACATTAAGCAGTCTCCCTCACAAGAGATGTACTATGTTAAAAGCACTATATGTTTGACGCATCAGAATTAGTCATGTTTTGCTCAAGGTATGCTCAATACTGAGTGAATGTATGTGCCACAGTTTTTCTCTCCAGGGGTATAATATAAAAAATGCTTTAATCCTATTTCCTTACATTCTTCACCCAAGCCTATGCTTAAAAAATGCCAGTGGGCCCAAAAACTGTCAGTATCAGACATGGTCAGTGAGATCTGTGAGAAGAGAAGTTTGCGAGTGAGCATGTGTTCTGCATTGTAGTATGTGCTGTGACGCATTACATGGTTTCTGCCCTGTCACCGCGGCCCCCAAGGCCATGTGTGGTAACTGGGGCAGAGTGTAATGCCTGTGTTAAATTTATTTATTTTTTCATGTTTTTGAAATCATGATGAACATATTCAAAGTAGCACAGTTCTGCTTAGCGTTACTGCCACAATGAGTTTATGTCACATAGGAAATGCATAAAACGACATACATCGAAATTACTGGATCGCTAAATGATGGGTAACTGAGACGTGTTTATGCGTATAAATGTCATCTAGGCATTCGTTTTCAGCCTTTATATTTGGGTACACGTCACATTTCTACCCCACTCTCATCTGATTAACATAACATCAACTTGGCAACCTGCTCTGGCTCCGCCCATTCTGCGCGGATTCCGTTCACACACTGCATTCCTATCATAAAACGCACCAGTCAAAGGACATAAAGCAAATCGCACAGCTTTAAAGATAACTGTCAGTTGATTTGGATGACATTTTAGAATCGTATCGTGTCACAGGTTTTTAGTAACAACATTAACTTAGCTGTGGATACAAGTCTGAGCGCTCTAAATCACACGTAAATATAATCAGAATCGCCGTCTCAGTGTCTGTCATGCGCAATGCTGTACTATGCTGCTGCCATGTTGGATCGAGTCTAGATGTTGCAGTGGAGTTCTGATGAAAGTTTCGATATTTGATTGTTAAGGGAGTCGAGAGTCTGCTGTTATTTTCTGACGACGAAGAAGGCTCTGCTGTTTGAGATTGAGACTTGGAATAATAGAGAAGTCCTTCTCCAGTTTGCCTCTTCTGAAGTTAGCCTGCAGCCGATGAGACCGTCCGGCTGCAGGCCACGGTGATCGGTGATCAATGACCACATATTTTCTCACTAAATTCCCTTATTGTAAGTAAGGATCGAACTGTCTCTGAGTAATAGTTAAGATGAGTGGCCAGCAGGCGCCACGACGGCCTACAAATGTCAGCTCTCTACTGCTAACTCCACAAGAGAACGAAGTGCTCTTCAGTCATCTGGGCAGGAAATGCAGCGTAAGTTTATCTACGTTTACTTTCTTATGGATTTCTTGTGCATAACCCTTGCGTACAGGACAGTCGTACATGGATACAGCAAGTCCTTGGCATGGCTCGCTGTGTGGCGACCCAAATGATTTAGGCTATTGCTTTGCACTTTAGTTTGGATAACTCTAATGATAATAGGTGGTTTAGTAAGACTTAGTAGTTTTGTCCCGTTGTGAGACACAGTTTCATTGTAACGTTTGGTTCCATTATACATACAGTTAATCCGGGGCAATAATAGTTTGTGAGCAATTTCTTGAATTGTTTGTTACAAAGCGTTGAAAAGTTTCAACCAGTCCACGAGGCCTAGGGCGATTCTAATATTCTTGAAAGCAGTGACAAGCCCGGTGCTAGCTTGCTAGCAAGGTGTACGTCTTGCTGTACTTGTTTACGTAGCCTAACCCATCGTCTAAACTCGTTTCAGTAAAGTCAGTTGGCTGGGATGTAAATAATAGTAGTTAAATATTAGGTAACATCCTTATTCCTGGTTGGTCATGTGTGAGTGTCATATTAATACAAAAACAGGCCACGAGCAACTATGGACTACACAATTACAGACAAGTTAGTATAACCGTGACACTGGATATGGTTAACATCGTAAACATGTAAGCAGTGCCAAGGTTGTTTTTCAAACTATTATCATTACTATAAATGTTTTCTAGAATCAGCCCACGACTGTAATTTCAGAAATAAGCACTAGTACTGCTTTGATTTATGGCGTGGATGGATCAATCGTGGCTCATTACTGTGAATTATATAACATTTCTAATAAATTTCTTATTAAGTCAGGCTTTTCAATGAGTTGCGTTTGGTATTGAAATGAAAAGATATACGAGCAAAGTTTTCCTCGTCGCCTGAAGTGATTGACTTTTTTCATCCACCACGGTACATACGTCTACATTCCTGCCAAATCATACAGGCTGAAATGAACTGCCTTATGTTTCATACAGCAGTTCAAATCAGTCACCTGACAATGCGTCGTAAAATACTTCCGCCCTTCTCAGATTCCCCATTGAAAAGAAGCTGGCACTGCGTACGTGATTTTCTTGTAATTATCTTAAATTCCGCGATAGTCTAAATCCTCTGTGTCAGAACAAGACGGACATTCTGCCACCTAGACTGTGTTCTGCTGACAGCATTCACAATCTAGAGTTTAATCTAAGTTGTTTTGGAGCTTTACAAGTCTCAGTTCAAAAAATTGTTTGAAATTTCCGTCAACAGGCAGAATTAATGGGCTAGAGATTTTTCTTTTCAACTTGAAATTAGCCAGCTGCATTATATGATATTTAAGCACTGTCTTTTTTTGGTATTTTGATATGACATTGCACAAACAGAATTGAGAATGTTTCAATCAGCAGGAATAAAAATTTATATCTGTCCTAAGTAAATTAAAGGATATGTCATCGTAATATATTTTATTCTCGGCCTTATTGTACGTTCATATGCATGCCAACGTTTAATTCATTAGGTATTTGTGCTCTGATCTGGTGTGACCTGTGAGTCAGTGCCATAAAACAGGCTTTGGTTCCTCATTCCTCTGAATTACTTGTGGTATTTCTGCAATAGTAAGGCAGTGTTTGATAAAGCAGTGGAGCTGCTTCTTCCTCATTTGAGAGCAAAGTTTGGAGAAGTCTTGTGGCAGTCACACTCGTACTCCTGCTCATGTTAAGGTGACACCCTACACCTGTATAAACAATGACTGACGTTGTCCTTCTGACATACCAGTCACCATTGTGCATTGGTGAAGTAACACTTGTAGCATGCATAGTATACATTCCTGTCATCCTTCTGCATGACAGACCATTCAGAAATGAAATCTCACGCAAACAATTTCATATTATATAATGCCTATAGTGAAGGGAATGGAAAGGAAAAATCCTTAGATGATGGCTTGTCCTCTCAAAGCATGCGCTACCTACTCTAACTTGTTATATATTAACATTCCATGTTAACACCCTGAAGCTTGCCATGTATTGCCTTACCCTGGTCAAAAAAAAACAGGCTAACTGTCTTCTAGTTTTCCACTTGTGATGTACACCCAAATGCTTGTTGCTACATGACTAGTGTGGGTGTAGGGCACACGCCTTGATCGTGATACAGAGGCCTCTCTGATTAGTAAGAGTTGTGGTGAAGTTGAGCCTATCCTCGACATGAATGGCTGATCACTGAAACTATAAGCCATGCTGCGGTTTCACTAGTTGATATTCACGTTGCAGCCCTCACTCTCGGGACTGTGGGCAGAGACATGGACCAATTCCAGTTCACACTTGAGCCACTGAGAGACACACAGAGAGGGAGGGAGGGAGAGAATGAGTGAGTGAATTGAGAAAGAGAGAGGCACAGATTGCCTGATCAGCAGTCCTCTCCTGCAGGAAGTGCTGTGGTCCTGTGCAGTGTGGTTCATTTTATTCTCCTCTTTCTTATTCACATGAATGTGGCCAGCTCAGCAGCTCTGAACCCCTCAGCTCTGTTCTGAGAGTTTCTGAGCTCCGTCTGTACGTGAGCATTTACAATGGAACTAGAGAGAAAAGGAGAAAATCTCTCACACATTTTCAACTTTAATCATGCCTTGAATTTGGAATGTTTCCACTCGCAAAGAAGTTTGTTTTTTAAAGTTGCATTTTTTTTGTCACTCCAAAGTTCACTTTGCTTCTACATGGCATGTCTTAGGCATCGGTGTCCATTTATTCTTACCATCTATTTTTGATTGAAAAAAAAAAAAAAATTGACCTTAATGAAGAAATCTCTTATGTCATCAGAGTCGCAGACCGTGAATTGCAGTTGGGGTTTTTCGCATACACCAAATCCTCACAATCAGTTTTGTTTACCTTCAGCCATGCTGCGGTAGAGAGTAGATGTCCATATTTGCATGGCAGTGACCACCTGAGTGAAACACTGATAACCAGTGATTGTGTGTATGGCCTTCATAGTCTGGTGATGTCATGGTTCAAGACCACTGAATAGCAGTATCATCACTCAGTACTTCCCTGCAGACTTTTCCTGAGCCTGGTACTGGTGATTAGTGATGAAGTGCATGATAAAGCACACTGTGCCTCACCAGTGAGATGAAGCGATAAAAACCTACCATTCATTGGAATGGATGCCTTCTCATTACAACAGGAACTAAAAGGCTAAAATAGATGGGAGATGTGGTTTTTTTTTTTTGTTGTTGTTTTTTTTTAAGGAAACAAACCTCTGCTACCTCTGACTGTGTGTGTTAAACCACTTAAATGTGCTAACAGGCTGGCATTGGTGGCGTTTCCTAACTGCTAAGACCTGAAAGTTGGTTGCATTCCTGATGGGTCTGCTTGCAAGTTTTTTTTTTTATTTTTGGTTTTTTTTTTGTCTGTGTGGCTGGCTATGCTGTTCTGCATTATGTAAACCAACAGACTGCCAGGAAGGGACACTCATCGCTAATTTCCAAAAGTGCTGTGCTGAGCCAACACTTCTGTTTGTCTCTCTTGCTTTCTTTCTTTTACAATCCAGCTCTTTTCTTCAGAGTTGCTGAACATTCTTCCACATGCTGCAGTTATCTCACTAGGTAACTCTTTTCTTCCCAGAGAGAGAGTTCTTCTGAATCGCCTCAGATTTTTTTTTAATGCACGTTTGGTCATCTGTAATAATGGATGAATAAGGAAAGCTTCTGCTCTGATTCACAGTACTTGTGTCTTAAAGCAAGAATAAAAATCTAACAAACAAATTCACGTTCTTAAATAAAAGCATAAGAGAGGGCAAGTTTGATGCTTGTCTTCAAGTGTCTTGGATGAACCTGGCTTCCACAGCGTTCAACAGAAAGAGACAAGACACTCTCACTCCTCCATCAGCACATTTTTCTATACTTTGTTGGTCAGTTTTTAGTACTTGATGCCTATTACAGGAGTGGGATAGACCACTGTCCACTGTATACTCTCAGGATTGGGAAAAGCTATGGTAGCAAGCTTAACAGTCAAGATGAATGTTTATGATAGGGTAGCATGTGTTGTGTGCTGCTCAGTTGTTTGCTATATAGTCGTATAAATATATGTAATTCAGAGTCTTAATGTTGTTCATAACCAGCTATTTGGCTAAATAAAACATATTTCGAGACTGGAAACTTTAAAGGTTGAGATCTATGTACAGAAGTTCCAAAATGAAAGTTTCTCTCAAAAGACAGTCTTCCATTCATACTGATGTTTAGGTGGAAATTTGATTGTAAGACCATGGCAGCAACAACTTGTTGACTTATAAAAGTTTCACTGTTCAAATCCACGTTTGTCAGGTAGCACTAGCATTCATTTTGAACCTTGAAGCCATGTAACTTTACCAGAAAGTGTGACAGCGAATAGTGTTACACTGCACCACTCTGTTCTCTTTAACGGTCTACTCAGAGTATGTGCCTTTGCTTTCTGCCTGACAGTGTCTGAGTGGCCACGTGAGGAGATTGCCAAGATACAGCAGTGATTTTTTTTGAGTAAGGGCTGCTTGCTTGGCATGGGATAGTCTCCTGCACTCAAACATAATTGAAGACGACATAACTTTGTGCCTGTGCTGTAAAAATAAATGGCACTGCAGAGTGTACTTTCTCGTTGATATTACACAGTCTTTCAGTAAAAACCGTGTATGCCAGTACCGTGACCTGTCATGTCCTGTTAGGTCTAAACACTGAAAAAACTTGACAGTCATTGTGTTTTGTGTATGGACAAAAGTGCCAACGTAAATGCCAAGCCCTAAGTGCACTACTGACAGCCACCAGAAATTATTATTCGTTGACCCGACCTTTTTACACTGTTGTGAGTTCAAATGAAAATGAAAGTATTTCTGGAAATGAAGTCATTGAAGTCAAGGTTCTTTAAATGATAAAATCGTTATAAGCTGCTGTATGTTTGCTGGTAAGGCTGCATGTTTTGTCGGACTCTGAGCAAAGCTGTCCTGATTAATGGCTCTTACTGTCCATGTCTCCTCTTTCCCTGTTGTAGACTTTGAGTTCAGCGGTGGTGCAGGTGTATGCAGGAGAAAGAGGTTCATCATGGGTGAAGAAGTGCTGTGGAGTGGCCTGTCTGGTGAAGGATAACCCTCAGAAATCCTACTTCATCCGTGTGTTTGATATCAAAGTGAGTGAAGACCACGACCTTATGAGTCAGACGCTTTACGTGGAGCTTTGAGGATTTCTCCAACATCTCCAAAAATGCTTGCTCTACAGCTGTGCTTTTAAGCCTCCACTTAACAATGTTCTGTAAATAGGAAATGTTATGTCTATATGTGGAAAAAGATGTTTACCTTCTTAATTGGTCAGTGATGTTATGAGATTAGCTAAACAAAGAACAGCATAACTTAAAGAATAAAGGATCAGAGTTAAATCCTTCAGATCCATAGTGTTTCCAAGTTCATGTTGTTTGACTTTTCAAATTTTGCCAGAGATTTAGCACAGAAGTGAATTCCTAATCACATATTCATACCCAAACCCAATACTCTGTTTCTGCAGGAAGGAAAGACCTTGTTTGAACAGGAACTTTACCTTGGCTTTACAATCAGCTCTCCCAGGTCATACTTCTTGACGTTCCCAGGAGATGTAAGTCTTCACTTGTCCCATATTGGCTTGGCCTCTGCTTGATTGTGTACAGATCTATATGTGAATTTGTTCATGTGTGTGTCAAAAACACTGTTAAGGCTTCAGTAGACCATAAGGTATGTGCCACTGTGGTTATCTGATAAGCACTGGGAGACTTTCTGACTACACAGAGAAACCTGTGTTTGATCAAGATTATATAAGTCACCAGTGTCACATTGTACTTTAGACACAGTGTAATCCCCCCAAAATCTGAACTATAATCTGTTTCATATTTTGTGTGTATACATTACCATGTAATGGAGGTTTTCCTTGACTTTTTCCTAGACCTGCCAGATTGGCCTCAACTTTGCCAGTGAAGAGGAGCTCAAGCGTTTCCGGACTAATGTCAGTGACCTGATGAACAGGAGACAGCGAAAGAGTGGTAAATATCTCTACTGCTCAAGATCGCATTTTTTCCCTCTCTTTTGCTGTTCTTCCGTTAACATTTTATGGTATGTCTGTGTATGAGAAGTCTCTCTCTCTTTCTCTCTCTCTCTCTCTCTCTCTCTCTCTTTCTCGTTCTCTCCCCCCTGTCTCTTTCCCTCTCACTCTCCTTCTCTAATGATGGCTGCTGTTCTTCCGGCCTCCCTGCAGCCCCATGGCTGCCACTCACACGTCCTGCTCTTTGAAGTCAGTGGGACCCTACTGGCTCTACAACTGGCTCTGCTTCTGATTATCTCTGTTCCTGGTGCTGATTACACCTTAACAACTTCCTTAACATGTCTGTTTATGTCAGCCAATTCAACTAGTTATGCTGAGATGCAGTAGGGACTGCACACCTCTGGTTTTTGATGAACTGCTGTGAGAATCTGCCTTATTGCAGTTTGTCATGTTCCTTTGTGCATTGCCTGCACACTAACTTAAGTGTCTGAGGTTTCCGGACTTAAAGTTCATCGCAGTTTTCCTTCTTCCACTAACACACCACTAAAAACATTTCAGTTTTGTAGGTTTGATGAAAAGTAGTAACAATGGTCTTAATTTTGTTTTGCAGACAAAAGGCGTGACCCACCAAATGGTAGGTTGTTTATTAAGCAATCCATTTTGATCAAAATTTAAAAAACAAACAAAAAAAAAAGACCAAATTTGAATCACTCTTGCACAGCGTTGAACGAACCTGCCTATATTTATGTTGTGTATCCTAATGAACACAATTAAATACAATAATTAATTATAAAAATAATTTTAAAAAAAGATCTCAAGAAAAACACAAATCTATGGGATGCTTCATACCCAGTGAACGCACAAAGAAGCAAATTCTCCCTTCAGATATTGTGCCCTTCGTTCTATATTCCCTCACACTGTGGGCTGTGCTGTGTTCACAGGGTGGAAGTGGTGTTTACACTATGTGTGTAACCCATCCAGAGTGCCTTTCACTTCCATCTTTCCCTCTGCCACTCCCCCAGTCTTTTCCCTCTTCTTAGCCCTCTGTGAACGTGTGTTTTAAACTGATAATCCAAAGTCAATACATTATGGTTTAGTATGGAGCCATAGCTCTTTTATGTTTATCCCCAGTTCCTACCCTAAGCTCCTTCATGCAAGTGGAAATTGAGCACGAAACTTAGAGACCCCATGTAGATTAATCTAGCTAGGAAAGAGTGTTTTCTTGGTGAACAGAGACATTTTGTAGAGATTTTGGACATCTTAGTGAGCCACATTAGGAATGTGTGTTTGAGAAGCCTACAGTGGCCTCTTGTGGCTGCTGGAGAGGCTCGCTCTGACCTAACCCATACTCTTCTTGACACTCTCTTGTGTTGGCAGCTTCTCGTCTGAAGGTACACTGAGTCCTCCTTTTGCTGTTTCACACATTAGACTCCAACTGAAGCAGTTTCAGGGGACATTGCTTCTGTCTTTCTTACCGGAACTCCTCCTGCCTGAGCTGTGATTAACGGGCATACTTTTATTTTCCTGCCAGATTGCTGTCTCTGCTCTTTTGACAAATAAGAGGGCTAGCAGTCTGGAGTCATCACTGGCTAGTAGAATGAAGTGACAGAGAAGACAGCGATGTCATTAAAAGAAGCTGTGAAATGTTATGTGGGAGCTAATGGAATGCACAGCTCCACTGAAAGAAATTGAAGTTTTGCCTTCCACTTTTGTTGGTACCTCTTAGAGAACATTGAAATGTCCTGTCCTTTAACGTTCTTGTGCTCACATTTTAGTATGTTAACCCTTCCAGGCTTTTCTTTTTCTGGGTTGATGCCTTACAAGTTTGGCAGGCTGAGTTTGTGTCTCTAAAAATGTGGGTGACATTTTTTTCATACTTGATTTTGCCTGTGGCAGAGGTGTTTGCTGTGGATGACAGTTTAGTTGTTGTCCCCAACACCTCCAAATGTAAAAGGAGATCCTGGTGGTGTCATGATGAGATTTGTTGATAGGGGTTGGTATGATTGATGAAGTGTCCTCTCCCAACCTGTCTTTTATCCTTAACTTGTTTTATGGATTCCTCCATTTGCTGCTGGTATTGACTGGGGGCACTTTGCATCTGCTGTTGCCTTTGGGTTGAACAGTACAGAGCATTGGGAATTGAGATTGATCGTGTTTTGAAGAAATTCAGGGATTTGTGTCGGATTAGAGCTGGCTTTGTTGGTTATGTAAAACGCAGTAGCTCGCGTAATTTGGCGGGATTAGACAACAGGCTCGTAGTAGGCGGTGCCTGACAGCTGGGCATCACTCCATGGATGTGGACAGGGGTGGAGTCATACACTGGCAGTCTGACCTTAAACTGCAAGTGAGTCGCTGTCCTGGGATGAGCGCGCATACCGGATACACAAGTCTGCCGTGCTGATGTAGATTCAGGCAGCATTCCGCTCTTTGCCTGATGTAGACATGATGTTCTGCACCACTTTTTTGTCAGCTCCATCCACAGAGCTTTCTGAAGGGCGTTCTGGTTTTGAGGGGTGTTTGACTTCTCTGCATTGCCTGGTCCTCCCTCAGGATGAGCTGTATTCCCCCCTCTCCCACCCTACCTCACATCTTCCCCTGTGCCCTAATGAGCACTGCTGTGGGGAGATGGGTAGCCTTCTGCTGGATGTGGGTCTGGTGGCAACAGAAGGGACTTGTAATTTTAGCCCTTTAAAATCACCCCGTTCACGGGAGAGGGATTCTGAAGGTAGGTGTCCCAGAGAGACGGGGGAAGCAGGTTGTTGTTTGTGTGCGCATGCGTGTGCGTTTGTGTCCTGTCTGTCCTTTGATGCCCATGTCAACATAGCTGGTCTTTGTTCAGCAACTTTACCACAGGAAATCCCTACCTCCCAGTTTCTTGAGTCTCAGACGTAGTGACTCTAAGCATAGTATGCAAATACGTGAGGCGTTGTAAGAGTTCATGTCTGTCTCTGCAGGACCTGCCTTGCCTATGGCAACCATGGATATCAAGAATCCAGAGATCAACAATGTTCGCCTTCATAACAACTCCCAGTTCAACAACATGGTCCACAGCGGCTTCAATAAAAGAGACAAAGGGAAGAACAAAGGCAAGAAAAAGAAAATCACCAAGGCTGACATTGGCACCCCCAGCAACTTCCAGTGAGTTATTTGTCTTTTTTGTGTATGTCCATAACACAGCTAGTGGGACTTTATTACGTTTGCCAGAGCACTATTCAAGCTCCTTGTGCAAATCCTTTTACGTCAGAGCCGAATATACTTGAAGCACGTTCTGTTTCTCTGAGGTTTAAAGGCTTGTTTGTGAAATAACCACAATTTTTGCTCCCCATAGTATTTTATAGAAATTCGATGATATGGACTAAATATTATAAAGAGAGCTATTTTATCTGATCCCACTCTCTGTCCTTTATCTGATGTAATGTGTCTATCACATGACTGTTGGTAATGTGGAGCTTGTTCTCAGGAATCAGTTAAAAGCTGTAACAGTCTAAGTGAGAGTGAGAGTGTATGATTATAACCTTTTAATTCCTGGATATGCTTTAATCTGTACTGTGCTGTTTTCACCATTCGCCACTTTAAGCATTCTGTCTATTTACGGCCACGTCTGTATGTTTTGTTTGTCTTACTTTTCTGATTGTTTTAGTGTACTAACTATCCAATTTCTTATTTTAGACACATTGGGCATGTAGGCTGGGATCCAAACACAGGCTTTGATGTAAGTCTTCTGTCTTTCTCTAGAAGCTGATTGGAGGAAGTCAGGAAAGCCGTTAGGGACATCTGAGTGCCTTCCTTCTAAATGTTCTGTATACTTCAGTCAAATATTTGAGGAGATTCATACTGGCATCCTCTATTTCTCTATTGATATATTTCTGCTTTGAAAAAAAAAAGCAATTGGCCAGGATTGTAGCTTCAGTACTGCTGAGCATCTGTGTGTAATGTGTTGTGATGAGGACCGGATATTGGTCTTGGAACTTTTGATTCCAGTTTGCCACAGTGCCAGGATCAACATTTTGTCCCGTTGTCCTGTGGGACATGAATAGAAAAGCTCCCAGTGATCATCAGTCCTGTTACACAAGCAGATTTGGATGGACAGCAGAAAACTTTATTTTTGTAATCCAGACAATCATCACCCCCTCCCCACACCCCTCCAAAAATGGGCTTATATTTCAGTGGGTGAGGTCATCAAAAGGAATTCTGCGTATGTCAGATCAGTAATGCGCAATTTTTTGTCTGAGATTGTCCCATTCACATGGAGAGACTGGAGACTAGAAGATTTATTAGATAATATTTTTTTCATATCTGGATTTACATCGAAGAAAAGGCATAAAATTAGATTTAGGGAGATTTTTGGGAGCAGCTAAGCATCGCGTGCAACTTATGCAATTTAATATTTAGATTTACTAAGCCTGTAAAAGCCTGTTAAATAATTGAGTATAATATTGAACATGATTACAACATTAAAATAGAATCAAAATAAAAACAGTAGTACTCTTTAATGGCAATATGAACTCCAACATTATAATATTATGATGATAAACGAGTTATACTGATCAGTTTATTTATTACTGCTGTCCTTGTTTATCAACCCAGATGTAACTGAAGTTGGTTCAGAAATATTAATAATCACATGCACTATGGCACTTTCAACCTAGTTATCATTAAGTCATCTCCCCTCATGTCCATGGTTATTAGGAAGAGAAACCAATGCAAGGCAAATTAATCTCTCCACTCCACCACTAGATGGCCACACTGATGCTATCAGACAGTGGAGAGGAGTGCTGCAGTGGTATGGAGCTAAGTACTGTAGAATCTGGAATATCTGGTCAGTTCCACTGATCATAAGTATAAACTTTATTAATATCTCTTAGGGGGAAAATGCAGGCGATGCAAATACTATGGAGCAAATGGTCCCTAGACACAATATTCCAGTCCAGCTGAGAGATCTCCGGCTGGAGACAGCTGTGGTGTTCAAAATGTTATTTGTGGGCCCAGTCAGAGCTGTTGTACTGACTAGTAACTGAACTGATGTTTCTTTTTGGTCTCTCTTCTTGTGCAGTTAAATAATCTGGACCCAGAACTTAAAAACCTCTTTGACATGTGCGGTATCTCAGAGACCGATCTAAAAGACAAGGAGACATCGAAAGTCATTTATGACTTCATCGAGGAGAAAGGAGGAGTGGAGGCTGTGAAGAATGAGCTGCGCAGACAACGTAAGTTCACTCCTCTGTATGTGGTTGTTTGTGCTAAACAGACAGCTGTTCTGTTGGATTGTTTCTTTCTTTTGAGTCAGCAGATACAATGTAGATTGAATTATTTGAAATGGTTCTGTTGGAAAATAATATGTGTAACGTGTTCTTTAGGACCGCCCAGGTGGAGCGGTAGGTCACGCTGTTACTCTGCATGGGCGTGCAATGGTGCCGTTTCAATAACAGATCTGCATGATATTTCCTCTTTCAGAGTTATAATGACATTAACATGAACCAGTCAGATAGTTTGCATGAGTCAGGCTAGGCTTTATTTGTGCGAAGTTGCTGAGTGCCGAAGTGGTTTATCTTGGCATCGTTAATGATACGCTCTTACCTTCTCCACTCGAGAGATGAATTATGTTTTGAAACATCATGCCAGATAGCCTGTTATCACCAGCATGCTGTGGGTATCATTAGTGTCTAATGTGTAATTAGTTTGAAGTGATATGCAAGTTAATTTTTGTTTGAATATTTTTATCCCTTAAGCTCCACCTCCTCCACCTTCCAGAGGTGGACCCCTACCCCCTCCACCTCCCCACAGCTCAGGGCCGCCACCACCACCACCACCCTCCAGAGGAGGCAGAGGTGCACCACCCCCTCCACCCCCATCCAGAGCACCCAGCTCTGCCCCCCCTCCACCTCCACCCTCCAGGCCAAGCATGGGAGCTCCACCGCCACCACCCACCAGAGGACACCCTCCCCCACCCCCACCTGCTCCTGCCTCCATGGCCCCACAGGGACCTCCTCCACCTCCTCCTCCTCCTATGGGTACTGGAGGAGCTCCTCCACCCCCTCCACCCCCACCCCCTCCTCCTGGGCCTCCACCACCAGGACCTCCACTTCTGCCAGACATGGATTCAGGGGAGCCACTGCCCTCTCCTATGGGGGGTAAGTCAGCACTACTGGACCAGATTCGTGAAGGCACCCAGCTGAAGAAGGTAGACCAGAACAATCGGCCTCCTGTGTCCAGCACTGGCCGTGATGCACTCTTAGACCAAATACGACAGGGCATCCAGCTCAAGACCGTGAGTGACTCCCTTTAATCCTCTAATACCATAAGAAAATAAAATTGTGGAAACTAAACTTTAAGTCCCTGAATAATGTTTTAAAAAATGTAAGTTGTTATTGGATCATTATGAATGCACTCAATACTGTTAAGTGCAAGTAGTGTGTTAAATAATATTGTTCACTGAATGAAAGTATACTGTATTGAACGCTGTGTTTACTAAGCCATAGCTTGTACAATTCAAATATTTCTTTGTACTCTCCATGGGTATACACTGCCAAAATGCGGGGTTAGGAAGCTGCTTTGTGTGGTAAAACTACTGCTTTGAGTTGCTTTGGTGTGCTTTGTAACCAAATGGAATTCTTTGTCCATCTGATGATAATCAATTAAACTGTAAATATTTGGTGAATTTGCACCTTGACCACATTTCAGACTGATCATCTAATCACATGACTTCATTCCAGGTGACTGACGCCCCAGACTCTGCTCCGCCCACTCCCGCACCCTCCTCAGGAATCGTGGGAGCTTTGATGGAGGTGATGCAGAAGAGGAGTAAAGCCATCCATTCTTCAGGTCTGAGACTTCACTTGCTCTTAACACTTCCCTTCTGTCATAATCTCTTTTTTCTGACAGTGTTTCTCTAAGCGTTGCTATAAATCAGACTGGGCCTTTATGAAGAAAATAACTAATGACTGGAGAAAAGTTAGGTTCTGCTGGATATGTGGGCGTATTAATGAAAGGAGCTATTTGACATTGGCCTTTCATGGTTGGTTAATTGTACAGGCCAAAATCATGATTACAGTTAACATGCAACTAACTGTTCAGTCTGTCCTGATAGTCACTCACTTATTCAGGTTCTGCTCTCTTGTGTTGATTTTTATAACGAGAGATGTGGGTTTCATGTGGAGTATTGAGCAGTATTTTGCAGCCAGCCATACTTTCATCAGCAGAAGATGAATGTGTGTTTTTATATTTATCTCCATAGATGAAGATGAGGATGATGATGATGAAGAGGACTTCGAGGATGAAGATGAGTGGGATGACTAATGAATAAACCTCCATATACACTCCCCCCCAACCCCTCCCATGCCCTGAATAAATAAGACACTAAATTGTTCTTGTCTCTGTAAAATTGTATTCAAATGATAATGTAAATGGTCTGTCGATTTGCTGTATATTTTTGTTGCCTTTTGCTTTTTTTATTAATCTGTGCAATACCTCATTTAATCTGTAAAGGTTTGTCATGTATCTTCTGTAAAGTGTTTTTTTTTTCTCCAGGATTAACATGTGCAATTTTACATCAAGTTTTCGTGATCTGTAGAGTTGAATTTTTTTTTTCTTTCGCAAATGTGGAAGGGAGACATAAGGAACACGTTTGGCAAATGCATCATGTTGTCATTTTTAGTCAAAGCGAGAACACTATTTTCATACCTTAATCTTCTGTACCTTACTTTTCTTATTCAAATTTTAGTTTAGCACTATTATTTTCTTAAAAATCAGCTTTTTGGAATATTTAGCCCCATTTCTGTTGATTGTAAATTTACTCAGAGTTTGAGTCTGTTATATTTTTGCACGAATCAAAAAAAAAAAAAAAAAGACAAAAATTCACTAAACAAATGCAGGGCAGTGTCACAGCTGTATTTACTAAGACTTGATCCAATGGCATTGGAAAATTCTCGGCATCATGGGACACTACCTTAAGACAGGATGTTTCTTGTAGTTTCATGACTAACTTTGTGTTGTTTTTTGTTTTGTTTTATTGTCATTACTAAGGAGATTTCAAATACATATTTGTACCCTTTAGCAGTCAGACAAGGGGTCAGGATGGTTTGAATCAGGACACATAAAAGTAGAACAGGTATAACACTAAAGTCATTTTTAATCTTACAAACACACAGCTAACTGACATTTAGTTTGGTGTCCTATTACTAATGGTTGCCATGCAGAAGTACTGTCTTAACAAACTCATCACCCTGTGAGATATTTTTCAGGGGCCATGGCTTAACACTAATAAAAACATGCAGGTTGTAACACCCACCAGAGCATTAAACTATTTAGAAAGATTGAATGCTGTTTTTAACAGTGTTGTATGTCAGCTATTTTATTGTTTTTCAGCTGGGGTTAGCCTTGCATTAAGAAACCATGTGGACATAAAACCTTTGCAATTAGGTTGCAAAAAGAATTATTAAAGTTGTACACTCAAATAAATGTTAATATTTACAGAACTTTAAGTTTTTGCTTTGTTTAGTGGGTCTGGTTAATCTGGTTTAAAATCTGAACAAGTTGTTTCAAATGGACAATCATGTCCCTTTTTGTTGACTTTTTATCTATGTCTGTGTGTCCATGAGTGTTTGTTTGTGTGTGTGCGCGCACACGTATGTGTATGTGTGTGACCCATAGTGTTAACTAATGGTCTTTGCATGTGCTTTGGAGACATAGCCATAGCGCATCCAAAAAATCATCCCCAACTCTGGTCTCCAACCCCCGGTCTGCTTCTCAACCCAGTCCTGAAACCCCCACTCTGCACATTTTTGCTCAGTTGTGCAAATGTTTGTCTGATTCACCTAATCAGCTACTTATCAAGCAGAGCATCATTTGAGATGCTGCCCTAGGGCCTTCAGGCTGAATGGAGATGACTGGGGAGGGATAATATCACAGCAGATTCAGCACTAAGCCGCCCTAATAGCATCATTGTCCTATTTCAACCCTGCTAATATCTCTCCTTTATTTACACAGTTAATTCACAAGGACCAGCAGAAAGGAAGGGACTGTTGAACAGTTCTGAAGGTAGAGATAGCTGTTCACTCTTATTCCCTCAGCTGCGGTCTGTGTGGTGTTTTCACTGTGTTTGTTATCTACTTACAACAGGAGAGACTACCCCCCAACCCCAATCTACCACCTGAACATAACAATGACTTGGAGGAAAACAGATAGCAACAGTACATCACGTGACATCCGTCCTCACATTGAAGTACAGAAGAGCGCACAATTTTTAAAATGATCCTCATACTTGACATTGATTCCTACATTCCTAATATCCAGCACATGCTTCGGTGTTAGTTCTCTCGTCCCTTTTCTGACAGATGAGTCATGCTGCTGTAGAACTCAAAGTGTGTGATGCGTGAAGGTGGTGACCATTTGGCTGAACTGTTTGTTTATCATGTGCTTGATCTGTCAGAGGGTTTTATGTGGTTCCCAGGAGTATCTGAGCGCTCTGCCAGCTGTGTGGAGGAGGATTATAACAGGTATGACACCCACCCACCGCTGTGCCGATATCAGCCTGAGCTGTGAACAGTGAGTTGACAGCCTCCGTGCATTTACAGATGGGCAGACAAGGCAGGAACAAAAACTGGGCCTTGTTTGAATAGACCTGTTGTTGTGTGCTCACATACACACATAATATGTGGTGGTTTGAAAGAGTGTATTTTTGTGTGTATTTGTATTACCTACAGTTGTGTCATTTTATTTGTGATCTTTGGAGGTCTGATAAATAAATCTACCGATGTTACTGTCATTGACAGTGTTTGAAAAATTGCATGTTTGTTTTGCTACGTTGAAAAAATGTCCTTGAACTTGGTTATGTTCTTTGGCTTTGGATCTTTCTCAAGTGTTAATTCATGCATTGTTAAAAAAGGTATGTTGAGCAGTAATATTTCGTTTAACTCATTAGAGATAGCTCTTGGACCGTGAGCACATTAACCCTTTGTCACTATACATGCATTTAGCCTGATCTTGACAGATTGCTTTGTTCTGATCACAGACAGACAGGTGGTTCACATTGAGCAAGAGATGGGAAGTTGACAGGTAGATCCCTTTGTCTCTCACGAGGCATATTTGACCTTTATTGACAAAAAGGTCAGTATGTTTTCAGAAGTCTGAATCATATCAGAAAATGCTGACTTCATCCTTTAATTGTCCATAATAGATGTGGTGAAATACAAATCTCACGTGGTGAAATAGTTACATTGGCTTTAAGGGAACTCAGACTCTCTTCTCCCAGGTGCAGCCTCCAGTTCCCTCATATTATGTTACAGGCTTTGATGCACTGTATTTGACCTGAGAGAACAGCAGCTTTACTCTGCTGTATTTTTAAACATTGTCCATGGTATTGGAATTACTCTTCATAATGAATACGTTTTTCCATTTCATTCCTTAGAATCTGGCATAAAACATCATATTTAGGAAGCAATCTAAAACAGATCTCAGTTTGCAGCTTTCTTTTAAGTGCTGGTAATCGTGAATTTCTTGATCAGGTTCTTTCGCACTCGACGGTGAGAGTATCATTTTATAATATGTCCCCACACAGAGGCTGCACTGTGCCTGTCTCTCCTGACTATTATAAATACACAGCCATGAGAAAGAATCAGTAAAAAAAAATTAAACGGTATCCTTTATGTATCAGCATCCAGAACCAGCACTCTATGAAATCATCATATAGCTTTCTTCTGTTAGATAAATGGCTTCTTAATTTTGAAAAATGGCTGGTTGGTCAAGTATATTTGCTGCAGCTGAAAGTGGTTCCCTGTCTGCCATGAACAGCTGCTGGGTGGATTTAAGTTCGGGGAATCTTTCCAAGACACACAAACGACCGGCCTGGATTAAGAGTTATTCTGATACACATATTACTAATGTGCTCTCTTTTCAGCTCTGTTATTTGGGCCCTGCTTCTGAGAGGGTAAGGCTAATCTTTTGACCCCCGTGAGTCAGACAGCAGTCAGTTCTGTAACTAAAGCTCATACCATGTATACTACTATAAACATGGCCCTGTTGCATTTTTATACAGACTGTTTGCTCGAAACATAGTGAATGTGTAATACATGCAGTTAATCATGTACTCTCAGTTATGTCTGCGGTCAGTGTGGTTAATTTAAATAATAGTAATACCAGATAACCAAAAGAAAAAAGACACATAACAGTCTCTGTTTTTGTCATTTTTTGTATGTTATTTTCTTTCCTCATCAAAATGCATATTTACATGTATACAGGAATAATATGAAATTACAAAATGTATTTAAAACAAAACCAAGATAATTAAATTAAAATGGAGATTAAACCATATCATGTCATGATACATTATGAACTTCATACAAAAAAGATATCTTAAATACCATGAACAAATACAGTGCAAATACCCACATTCTTCCTTTGAGTCTGTAGTCCCTAAGTCTATACCCAAAAACATTTTAGTGTCTGATGATATGTGTAAATGTCTAATCACCAAGTTGCAATAAATTCTAAGCTATACTGACAGTATCAACCATAACTCTAACTGAGCTGAAAGCCAAATAATACTTACTTTTAAATAAGTATTGCATAAAGCAAATAGAATATTTGTTGAACTGTAGATGTGTTTTACACAGTAACAGTCATGTAAGATCATGCACATAAAATGCAGACGTGAACTATCCAATCAGTTCTCTTATTCTCATTCCAGAATGTTCCCACTGAAGCTGGAATTTTCAGTCTTCTCAAAACATTTCTTGTTACCGCAGATACTTCGGAACTTCCACCTAGAAATGTATGTGTGAAAAGTTTATCAGTTTTAATTTGTCAAATGCCTGTGCCATCATAAAAAGCAAGAAATTCCATAGTGCAATGCTTCATAATTTGTTGTATTATGAGGCATTAACTGGAGAGAGATTTTTTTAAAAATTTTCTTAGGATAGTGTATGTTACTTAATTGTTTTCAATGTGCCTCATTGTGTTTTGCTGATATAATAAAATACGTATGTTTTCATTTCCTTTGTTATTAAAACCTTTGGTAAAATATTTTGTATTGTCTGTTGCTATTCAAGAACAGCTAGATCCTTCAAGTTGTGTGAAGTAATCTTTCAATTCCAAACTGTTTATTGCTCTTGAGGACATTTCTTGTTTATGACTTTGTCTGACCATTTTGTGTTACTCTGTTCAGAGGCACATCCCTTATCAAGGCTGCTAAACTGTGTGTCTATTCATAGAAGCATTAAGTGGGAGGAATTCAGGGGGTCAAAGCCTTGCCATCTGAGGGTAACACTTATTTTTCCACTACGACAACGTAATGACTTTTACAGCAACACTAGACTAGCTGAATCTCCTAGACTGGAGCTCTGGAAGCATCTAAACATTCCAAAACTTTACTGTCTCTTTAGAACATTGTGCCTTGTCAAACACAGGATGTGATTATACTGACCCTGTCACCTGCTATAACAGGTGTGGTGAAATGAAACTATGCACTTGTAACCTTGGAAAATGCGACACACAACCAAATAACTACCTCATTCTTTCAGAGCAAGCCCAAGATCTTATCATGTCTGCTGACTTTCCAGTGTGCTATAGGTTTTTTTCCACTGAAATGATTTGTCTGTTCAGATGAAGTAATTGTTCTCCACAATGTCATAGATTCCTGACCGGAAACACCAGAGATATTTGCATTCTCATCTTGCTTCAGACTACACACCTATACTACAGGGTTGCTTAATGATCTTTATGAGATTGCATTTCTGATGTGTGCGCAATGGTGTTGCTCACCCGTCTGAGTGACTTGATACTGCTGCCTCGGATGGAAGCCATCAGTTCATCATGAGCTGAGCGCTGAGGTGTGGATGGTCTGGAGATATCTCTGTCTGATATGGGCCGAAGCGCATTTTTCAGTTCTTTCAGGATATTGGCCTCCTTTACCTTGCATGCCCCCTTTTTCCCCTTTTTGGATTTTGACTTGTTCTGCTGTTGCTGCTTCTTGGTGCTTGCCTCATGGAGTTTAATCACCTCCGCTATCTTTCTTGTTGGTGCTTTCTTCTCTGTGACAGGCTTAAATGGAAGAGGGGGGGGTGGAGGTGGAGGTGGTGGAGGAGGAGGAGGAGGAGGAGGGGGCGGTGTAGGTGCAGGTGGTGCATTCTTGTTCACCACATCATTGCGGGGCAGTTTTGGAGAGGACCATGGTGAGCTCCGTGGTGAACCATAAGGGGAGGATGTTGGAATTCCCTTCTGAAGGGCACTAGTACGGGGGTTCACAGGTGTTGGCGTTGATCCTTGCTGACGCTGCTCCTGTAGACGCTTCTGCCTTTGCCTGTCCTGATTCCGAGTAAGGATTGCTGTCATGCTCATACGTGGACCTGGAAGGTCAAACTGGTAGCCAAGCTTCAGCAAAGTGTTGTTCTCCCTCAGAAGTTTGACTATCTCCATCTCCACTTGGCCCCCACAGATGTGTCTTTGGTTATGAAAACGAAGTTCTGTCAGAGTTTTGTTGCAGGTCAGAGCCTGCACTATAGCCAGAATTCCCTTTCCTGTGACAAAGTTTGACTCAATGTTGAGGTTAGTAATACAATTGTTTTCACGCAGCATCTTGGCAATGGCAAAGGCCGCTTGATCATCAGCATGGGTGTTAGCCAGGCTGAAGACGCGGACATGAGCGTTTGAGTGCAGAGCCTCAGCAAAACGAATAAGCGTCTCCTGGGAGATATTCTCTATGTTGTTGAGATTGACCTCAGTGGTGTCTGGGTCATTGTTTAGAATTTTCTCCAGAGCGTCATCCACCACTGTTGGGTTTCCAGACAGATGGCTTGGAGTTGTAGCTCGAACGCTGACGTCCTCAGCTGCTGGTGAGTTTCTTCTCACGGGCCCCTCTTTGAATTTTGATTGACTGTGGTAAAGGTCCTGCTTCGGTTGTGGAGCTGGTATCCGTGGAGTGTTCTCCTTGGTTTCTTCCTCCTCCGACTCATCATCTTCTTCCTCTTCTGTCACTGGTTCCTCAAGCTCACTCTCTTCCTCCTCTTCTTCCTCTTCGTCCTCTTCTTCCTCTTCTTCCTCTTCTTCCTCTTCTTCCTCCTGATCTTCTGTCATCCCATCTTTTTCATTGTCCTCATCTTCATCTTTCTCTTCTTCAGATTCCTCACTGCTGCTCTCTGTTACACTCTCCTTATTCTTATTAGTGATATTCTCATCCTCCTGAAATTCAGTGGCATGATTAAAATCTTTGGGATACTTACAAAAATACTATTATTGGTGACTGAATGGATAAATTACACCAAGATGAGGGTTTGTTGAAGCACAAACAGTCAATAATATTACTAGTTCAGATGAAATGCTTGGTTTACTTGCTTTATATTCACAAAGGTGCACTGCATTGCATGTAGTCTCTGATGTGATTAAAATTATTTGACCATTATCTATTGATAATGGATCCACGAGCCACTAACCTGTCTAGGGCAAGAGCCCATCCTCTCATCCTCCAGAAGTTTACGAGTCTCATTCTCCCAGTATTTCATGAGTGCCTCTCTGCTGAAAGTGCCTGTTGGGGTCTTGTCAGTCTGATCCCTCTGGCGTAGCCCAATCGGGACATTCCTATCAGGGTCAATATCTGCTAGTTCCTTCTCCAGTTCCTGGAGCTCTTCTGGACTCAGAGAGGCCAACAACTCATCCTCATCCAAATCTTCATACTTGCTCAGTTCTCGACGGTAGCCAAAGCTACTCATGTTCTCCAGCAAGCAGTGAGTGGCTCTCTGGATGGTCCTCTGACTGTCTTCCTCAGACCTCTCAAAACCTATCTGGTTGGGATGTGTTAGCCAGTCTGCGGTGTCGACTCTGGTTGACAGCTGAGGAAGCTGCTTTAAGAGAGAGCATCAGAGGGATGCGTAACAAAGCACCAGCCCATGATGCTGTTGCTTTTTTGAGAGGTGGGTGTCAACCAGATAGAGTCCCAAAAAGAATCTGAGCTCACTGTGGGACACAAGTGAGGTCGTACAGAGGAGCTCTGCCGCATTGTTCATACCCAAAAATAAGCCCAGTCAGGACCCTGGAAAGGACATAGTGAGAAGTACTACCAGGCTTTAGCCACATAATACATGTTGAAACGAACAAAATAATATCAGAGTATGTGCACACCACTTTAAATTCACATCAGTGTAGCGGGAAGCCAGTTCTCTTGAATGTGTCATGAGTTTATGAGTCCTCCTCTTCCTTCAGATGCTAAGCTATTTTTTGAGGACGAAATATTCCATTTACATGCTTTTTCATCATTACTTTAATGCATCCAGTTTACAAATAAACAACATATGTGTGAGTGTTTTAGAAAACGCTTTCATAGAGTACCCATTGGTCCTCTTCGTTTTTTTTTACCTGTGCCATAAATAGTACGAGGGGCAAACTGAATGCGTCACTATGCTAATAGCAGAGAGAGAGGGTTATCATGGGAGCTTTAATCATTGCTTGCCATTCTGGCTCAGACCATTGTGAGGATTTAAACAATCCTCTTCTCTTAAGGCTGTTACTGGGTGCCTATCGTGTTTTATGTCGTCATTGCTGTTTTTGCGTGTGACTTTTCTTATATAAGTAGATATTATTTGAGAAAATCTATCTGAAAAGTAATGACCTTACTAAAGGGACAAAAATAGCGTGGCAGATATTTTCTATATCTCCTAATTCTCCTCCAGATTTTTTTTTTTTCAAACCTGAAGCTCAGGGTGGCCTAATGAGCTGTATTGTGCTTTGGTGGATTAGATTAACTGTTACTGTGAAATATTGTATAAAACCTTTTCTCTCTCCTCAGAGGAAGTAGACAATCCATGTGACAACCAAGAGACACCAGAGAAGGGTAGTGGACAAGGAACATAGTGTACATAAACTCTGTGTCTGAGCTACCAGCTTGTGTTGACAGTACAGGAATGTTGTTGCCCTGATAACAAAAAGTCCAGCAACAGTGGCCACAGTAAGCAAGTCATTTAGGATCATGATATGGTTGGTCAGTGATTTCAGTGATTTTACCTCTAATGACTGATGTTCATAGAGTTTTGCATATCAGGACATGATGTGTCTTCTGATTTATTTATTATTTATAGCAAAAGAACAGAAAAACTTTGATCTTGTGTGGCACATTGTTTTAATTTCAACTGAACATAGTACTAATATAAAATAGCTGATATAAGATAAATCACACACAAACAAGCGCTACAAACAAACTAAGAAAAAATTGCAAAGACAAGTAGTTGAGCTAGTTAGTAGAGTGTCCTCTGGTGGTTCCTATCATTAGTACATTACAACTGGTAGAACTCAGCCCTGACATTCCTCCATTCTGCCATACAAATCGTACTCCTTGTACCGCAGGTAATTCTTCAGAGCAGGAGGGAAAGGAACAGTACTCATGTACTCTGGGTTGTTCAGTCTCCTCAGTTTCATCCGTTCTCGAATGAACAGTCTACACTGGTGTTGGAGTGACCGTGGGTTACCTGGGTTCAAAACCAGATAGTAAATAATGGTCAGTTGAGTACAACACGCTACTGAATGCTATAGCTTATTATAGTCTTAAAGACTCACTAAGGATGTTGCAAATCTCGGGCCATTCTTTCTGCTTCTCCAAAATGCACTGCAACTTTGAGCAAATGGGTACATGATTCACATAGTCAAGGAGAATCCTTACCACGCTTCCCGCTAAATGGACCAACCAGGTAACACTGATAAAATCACAAAACTACACAACACACAACACAATAGAGAGAAAAAACACATTACTGAGTCCTGATCATAAAATGCTGTCCAGATTAATTGTAAGATGTAAGAAATACTTACAGTAATACTTTCTGGATGACTGCAAATGTTATATCCCTGCTTGTGGACTTCAGCCCAAGAGTAGCAGACGCCAAGCTCTCTTCGATGGTCACACATAAAGCAGCTAATGGCAGAGTAACCATTGTTGAGGAGGAGGCGAAGCATCATTTCATCACCAAGGCAGTACTGCAGTGCTGTTGGAAACGATGTCTCCGTGATGACAGAGAAGAAGCAGTTGACATCTGCCCCATGGGCAAGGAGCTGCCGAACCAGCTCATACCTGCCTGCTCTGACCGCCACCAGGAGGCAAGGCAGGGGGTCCAGGTTTGTCCTCGCACCTGCATTCAACAACATCTCGCTACACATTACATCCCCATTAGAGACACTGAAGAAGAGAGGACTCCTTCTCATGTCACCATATTTATCAGAGATGTGATCTGCCAAGATGGGGTTAACGTCAAAGCCGTTTTCAATGAGTAGCTCCAGGCAATTGGCATGCCCACCATCTGCTGCTGAGTGCACTGGACTCAGACCAGACAGACGAATAGCTCTCTTAGTAGTGATGGGGATGAAGGTTCTCAGTGCCCTTTGGATTAAAAGGCAGACAGTTGTGTTTATTAGTGTGTGACTATGATTTTAATTATATGTTGTGAGATTGATAAGTTACGGTTTATGGAACTCACAGATAATGTCCCTCGTACGCTGCTCGGTGGATGGGGAGCTGAGAACACAGACTTGCTACATTAGCACTGGCACCATGTCGTAAGAGCAGATCAATGCAGTCAAGATTCCCCGAACCTGCAGCATCGTATAACACAGTGTCCCCATTGGAAGCCTGTGCACAGACATCGCCACCTTGTGGACAGAAAAGGAACCGGACTCTAAGGTCTGACTATTTAGCCCCTCAGGATACTTAGTTTCATTGTTTACAGCATGACTCTAATTAAAACTGATGATGGATCAACTGCTAAAGATACATAGCACTCTCAGTGGTCCCTGTAGAGTTATCAAGGTCTGTTTTGTCCACAGACTTTTCTGTTGGCACACATTATAATCTTGTTGAACATCCTGAGGACTCTCAAAATCACATCAAATCAAATCAAAACAGCACTGCAGGGCAGATTTGTTATACATGTAATTCATGAAAAAGTATGAGAAGTGTTTCAGAATTATTAATATAACTCAGTGGTCTTAGCGGGAAAGCTACCTAGTTTATTTTTGTGTTGCTCACCATTCTGAATGAGGATATCTAGAACATCTGGATGGCCATATTCTGCAGCAATTCCCAGTGGGGTAACACCATGTCCATCTCGGCCCGTCACCTTGGCCCCATGCCTTAGTAACAGCATCAGAGTGTCAACACAGCCAACCTTGGCAGCCTCATGAGTAGCTGTCCATTTTCTCAGACAGATCTGCTCTACAAAAGCCCCGCCCATGATAAGCGTATGCACCATGTCATATGAGCCAATCCGCACCGCTGTTGAAAACACAGTAGAAAGGGGGAATTAGTGTCTCACATTTTTATTGTGCATCCAGTTTAGTTTAGTCACACCACTGGCTCACTCAATAATTTGTATTATTTTCCCCTATGTTATCTTGATGTTTTCATTTTATTACGTTAATGTTTCTCTCCATTCCTGAAAGCTCACAAGGTGGCATACTGTTTTTCTTGGCCAGCACTGACACAGCTGAGTTAGTTAAGGAATCATTTGATAATTTGTTGATCAGTTAACTTGTAGATTAGATAGTAGATTGTGGATTAGTTGGTGTTGTAATAATATAAGTGCACTACACTTCTTTACCAGGAAAATCACTGCAAAGGAGGAGTATGCAGAGGATGCACAATGCTGCATCATATTTTCAGTGGCTATCCACAAAAATATATAGAGCTGACATATGTATTTTGTCTTTTTTGTTCTAACCATTCTGTCTCTATATGAACTATTTTTCTGTCAGTGTGTGTGCTCACATGAAAGCAAGAGGAATTAAGTCTGATGTTTAATGTTATGCAATCTGACATTACCGAACAGAAGTGGAGACTCGTTCTTGCTGTTAGTGTTATGTGGTGAGGCCCCATGCTGTAGCAGCACCTTCACATTCTCCACAAGGCCAGCCTTCGCAGCTAATGTCAGCGCCGTTTCACCTTCACCAGTCGTCTCCTCCAAAGTCAGCTGATGGGATGCTGTCCAGGAAACCATGTGTTCAGATCATCATTACTGTTGGCATTACTATTCGTACTTTACGCTGGAGCAACTTGCTATGATCATATGATTAAAAGTAACTGTTGCAGTATTCTTAAGACAGTTGAATGTAAAAAGAAATTCTCTTATAAGTAAAAGGATGGCCAAATTCAGTTATGATTAAACAACTTAGGAAAGTCTACTTGATCATTCTGTTTTGCTAGATGCGTGTTATCAAACTGTTTTAGTCTGACAGTAAAACAAGTGTCCTGAATTTGAGTTGTGTCTGAACCTCTGGTTTTACTGATTTTATGGCACATTTGACTCACCCAGAAGAACTGTGTCCAGAACTGAGGCCAAAGGCTGGACTGAAGCTCTGTGTAAAGGGAGCCATCCCCTCCCGTCCATTTCTCCGAAGGCACTGCTGTGCTTGTGCAGTTTCTGCAGGGCAAAAACATCTCCTGGAGAAGATGGAACATATCCCTGTTATGTGGAGTTACTGTGTTTTGATTTGATGTTTTTGAGACTATAGAAAATAGGTTAGAGTACCTTGCTCAATAGCAGCTAGAATCTTAAGATTTTCATCACTGCGTGTCTCTACACTGAACATGAGATAATACAATGTGAGTTAAATAAAATGCATTTTCTTTTCATATATTCCAAAAATCACAACAAACATGATACTGAAAAGTTGTTACAGGCTGCATGCATGCAATACCTCTGTGCTGTGCTCAGTTGTGGATGCTTGCAGGCATCCTGAATGCTCATTTGGATGGCAT
This sequence comes from Chanos chanos, assembly GCF_902362185.1. Classification (NCBI taxonomy): domain Eukaryota; kingdom Metazoa; phylum Chordata; class Actinopteri; order Gonorynchiformes; family Chanidae; genus Chanos; species Chanos chanos. Next base: position 21,261,596 of record NC_044495.1, read on the forward strand.
ACTCGATTAGCTCCGCTTCATTCAGTTGATCAATATCCATATTGTGAAAACTTCCTGTAGTGACCAATATCTATTAACTTTTGCACATCAGCCAAACTCAAAGACACAAATTAGCTCAGCAACTTGCTTTTGACTATAAGCTTGGTAAGATATGTAAGTATTTTTTCTCATTCCCTGGAGAACTCCAGTTAAGCTTTTTTGTCTTTTCTTTTAACTTTTTCAAACACGAGTCTCTCTTAATCTCAAGACAAATGTTAAAGAGTCGCAAAATCTCCTGGTGAGCCGACAGTGTTTGTTTTTCCAAGTGGTCTCAAGGATATATTTAGGTTTGACCTGCTTTCATTATTCATGACTCTCCAGTATCACTTGCCACAGGGTGCTGTTCCCTCAAGTGCACAAACCAGTGGTAATAACAATATTTACCAGCTATAATCACAGCCTGTAGAATGTCTGATGGATCATGGTTTTATTTATTTTATTCTGCTATCATAAAGAGTTCGGTGTCATCTTTAAGACAGGAGAATAATCACATTATTATATGGGTTTCAGTGCCATTGATTAGAGCAATGTTAAAATGATGTTATAATAATATCTCCTAAATGCCAATATATTTTATTGTCAATAATGTGATACATAAAAATATATATATATATATATGTATTTATACATATATAAAACCTGAGACGAAATGTTCAAAGTCAACAGTTCTGAGCACACACTGAGCATACTGCACTGTTGTTTGTAGCTACAGACAGTAAATTAATCTGTTAACTGCACAAACGTGTGCATCCATTTATGGCATTACCCATTTATCTGCCCTTTATTTTGTTGCACGATCTGAATTTTCCTAATAATTTTTAACATATCTGTTCAACTTTTTCATATATGTTTTACATTTCTTTATATCTACCGACATCCAACAGCTTTTCTTATTTACTTATTTAGTTTTTTTTTTTTTTTTTTTAAGTTCTCGCTCCCCCCACTGCTTTGACCACGAGAGACGTTTATTGCTGTTTGCTGAGCTCATATTTAGTCGCCGGAAGTCGAGTTTCGAAATCGTTCCAGTTCGCTATGGCTGGCCTGATCAAGAAGGTACGTGTGGAGGTCATACAAATTATGACAAATGTTCACTGACATATAGACAGTTTGCTTTTTACTCATATATTAATGTTGTATTGTTGTGATGTCTATGTTTTTTTATGCAGAACTACGTAATCTAGTGATCGAGTCATAGTTAACCTTTGCTGTTTTGCTAGTTAGCTAACGTTAGCAGGCTTGTTACTGACTTGTTTTAGATGTGCTGTGCTCACTGAGATTAATTGGTGGTTTTAATACACGGCTTTTCAATATGGTCTGTAACGTGCGTTCTTATATTTTGTTCAGATGAGTATCTTAACAGTTTGACATGGTAATTGTGCCTTCTTACATGCGAATGGGCAACAGTTTGTGATTGCATTGTGACAAGTAAAAGTTGACAGTAATATCGAGATAAATGAAAAGATCATTTTATGGTTGATGTTGTTTATCCTGCAGACCACGGGCTTAGTCGGCCTGGCTGTGGCCCAGAACCCTCATGATGTGAGTTCACTTTATATGCACCGTCAGGTGCATTCGCTGTTTCTGTTTTTTGCTTTTCGCTCCACCCTTTACTTGCTTGTTGCTGAAACTGAGCAAGCTGTTTGCTGTCTCTTCCTTCTGCCCTCCACAGCGTCTTAGGATTCTGTACAGCAAAATTCTGGCCTGTCTTCAAACCATGCCTCAGGATGCTGCATACAGGAAATACACTGAGCAGCTTGTCAACGACCGATTCAGTCACGTCAAATCAGTAAGGAACAAAATAATTGCTACCTTCAAGTGTTTATCATTATTTTGTTGTGTTTGGACAACATATGTAAAGTGGCTAAATCATAAGTGATGGCCAAATAGTAACTTGAGGTCCTCTGCTAAAGATTTAGTGAAATTCTGTAGCTTAATCAGTGGACTAAGAATATGTAGGAAGGGGAAAGTAGATAATAATTCAGTTATTAAGGGGGTCACTGGAAATTGAATTTATTTTGTGTTCTTCTATATGGTGTATAAACCAAACTGTTTTGATTTCTGTAGGAACCCGATGTAGGAAAATTGGAACAGAAGATTAACTGTGGCCAGATTGAGGAGGTTATTGCACAGGTGGGAATAAAAGATGGTCTTTCCAGTGAAAAATAATGATTTTCATCTAAAAAAGCTTCATCAAATTGCAATAGTGGAAACTGCGTAACTGAGGGAATAATCCACACTTTTGGCTAAATTTAATTACGAACAAAGCACACAATATGAAAGGGGTATTACAAATGCATTGGTGGATTGTTAAAGTATTAGTCTTATCATTGTGTTTTTTTTATTATAGATTGCACAGTTTATTAAGACAGCAGTAGAGGAGTATAAATATTGCATTCCCTTCCTCCTCAGGCGGAGTATGAGCTGGCTTTGTCTAGGAAGATGGCTGAGTGGAAACCATGGGAACCGCTGGTAGAGGAGCCACCTGCCAACCAATGGAAATGGCCAATATAGAAAAAGTTGATGTGGGAATCATATGACAACATTTTCCTTTTCCTGTAATGAACAATTTGTTTTGATTACTTTATATTTATGTTCATAAATAGCAATTATCAGTAAACCCTGTACAGAAAAACATGTCTCTTTGTGTTTTATCACTGTGTAACTCTGAATTGAAATGTCAGCATAAAGGAGGAAGAAAATGAGATAAGGAAACATTGAGTGGTAGACTGTAAGCTCAGTGTACAGTATTGTTCTTGGTGTAAGCTCAGTGTACAGTATTGTTCTTGGTGTAAGCTCAGTGTACAGTCTATAGTATTAAATGGAGTGTAGAGCGAATGAGTGCATATGAAGTGACAGTTTAGATGACTTCTCTGATTTATTTTGCCTGGAAAATGTATTATGGCATACGTGGCTAACTTGGCTCCTCTGTCAATTAGTCACTAAACACAACCTGGTCAGGGTCGTGCACTGCTTTGCAGGCCTGGTTGTTTGTAATTTTGGCTATAAGATGAGAGTGAAGTAACTTTGTTAGGGTTGACTGTTGGGCATTCCTTGGCTATAAGATGAGAGTGAAGTAACTTTGTTAGGGTTGACTGTTGGTCATTCCTTGCCAGAGCAGTCTTAAAAGTGAAGCTGATATGGTGAGTAAACACTGATAATGGGAAGTGGTGGTTAATGCAGAGTCCTGAATCAAGATGACTGTGCATTAGTTCATAGCGCAGTGCTGAACAGGTTGTCTCACCCCAAGAATTAATCGGGTGAACAGGTGCTTTTATGAAGAACCATCTGCTTAGAACTCTACAGGTATACCAGTGGACCGCACTGCACAAACCATGGTCATTACGTTTGGGGACACAACGGGTAATGGTCATTACGGGTAATGGTCAGTCGGCCAGTAGAGAAGTGTACTGTCATGACATAAGTGTTCCATCACCAGGTTCTTCACAAACAGACAACACCAAGAGAGGTCCATGGTCCTGACTGGCTAGTTCTAACAGTAAGGGATTCTAACAGATTCCTATTGATGTGAGGAACAGTATTTTAGAGTGCTTTTGGTTCACCCATCCTCTCATGTTATGCCCACACTATACAACAGGACTGAATGATCACCTTCATACCATGTTGGAGTACTTCTCTCCTGTAAACAATAGTGTTTTCCAGGATGCAGACATGGTCACTCATTTCAAATCAGCAATGTTACTGCTACGTTAGAAAAGAAATGTGCTGAGAAGAGGGTCCTGAGTAAGTTACACTGTGTACATTTTAAATTCAAATTTAAATTCACTGTGCTATTGCTTGAGCCAACTATTTTTTGCCTTACAGTAACACATGCTCAGTAACTCAGTAACTCTTAGCAATGCTAAGAAAAAGTATCAGCAGACTGAAGAACATGCATGTGATAAAAGGAAAATGCACCGAAAGATTGAAACTAACTGTAAGACTTTGAGATAAAATGGGCAGTATTTCTTTGCAAATGCTTTACTAAGATTTAAGCAATAACATCTGAAGTTCAGAGGAAGGAAAAAAAACAACATTTACATGTCAGAACTGCTTGTGACGTTTGAGTAGCAGTCCAGTTTACCGAGAGACAGGCAGTTAATGATGAAGCAAGAGAACACAGGTCTGTAAAATAAGTCTGTCCCTTTGATGCTCCATTCTGCCCATTATGATCACAATTTCTGATTTATTTCCAGAAAAAGAAAACATCAAGACCTCATGCCTCAAAGTAAAACATTATTTATAAGGAAAAAAATAACTGTATTAAAACATTAGCAATATTTAAACTACATTTTCAAAACACAGTTAGACCATTACAATGACTATAAAACACAGTAGTAAAATAGAAAATCTAGTGGTATAAATAGTTTTGGTCTGTTGATGTGGTCTCTAACTTGTCTCTGTTTTTTTTTTTTTGCAAGTACAACAGCATTGAATATTTACATTTCCCAATAGGTTGACAATGCCCTCAATATATGATAAATCCAGGCCAATCTAAAAAAAAAAATAGATAGAAATCTGTCATCCAATGTTTTGCACATCGCTTTCATATATAACCTTTTAATCAGGTAAATCAAATTAAGCAAAGGGCATCGACAGCAAGACAGCAGTTACCTTTTAAGACAGTAAAAATTTGGCATTACTTCCAACAGTAACAATGTATCAAAGCATTTCATTTCAAAGTACAACAAGAATTACAAAAAGGCACAGTACACAACCAAATTATATCCAGCAGTTAAGTCAGCTCACTAAGAGACAGACTGCAGGGTAACTTTCAACTGAGGAAAAAAAAAATATATCTATATATATATATGTATATATGTATATATGTATATAACAATAATGTTCTCTCACACTGGAGCACAGTGCTTTCTAACCCACGAGAGTGAGGCATTCTCCAGTCGTGTGAGTTCTGCAGAGGTTACAGGTTACATGAGAGACTGCAGGCTTTCAGCAGCATTAGTGGAGCCTCCTGGAACAGTCCCATTGCTCTCTGGGGAATGAAGAGTCTTCTCATCCTCCTTGGTGCCAACCAAGCTCAGGATGGCTTTGTAAAGGAACTGGTACTGCTCCTGCAGTTAAAACAATGACAAAGTCAGTCAAGGCTATTGCCATTACAGTATTAATGACGCAACATGTATTCACGAATCAAAGTCAAAGCAAACATCTTGAGGCACTACATTTTGACTCAAGTTGTACATTTCTAAATGTTTTAAGAGTGTCCATTATTATTCTGATATATTAAAATATCAATTTAATCATTTCTCATCATTCAGTATTATTATTTGAATAGATTATTCTAAAATATTCTTCATGAAAATCTCTTGGTATTTGTGAACCGTCCTGTCAGTCTAGGATGAAGAACTCATGAAACATGACAATCATTTTGCCTCTCTGACTCAAAAACAAGGCTAGGCCTTCAAATTGATGACAGATTCTGTAATTGTTGATGAAAAAATATGTTTTATTAAAAGGGACACAGTGACAGCAGACAGAACACAGGAGTGACCAGACAACTCACAATGTCACTGAAGACTCCTGGTCTCATGAGGTTTGTCATTCTGGCTGTCTGATAGACATCCACGCGGTTCTCCTCCTCCAGCTGGTTAACCAGCGTGGTCAGGGCACAAAGGGTTCCTGCTGTACAGCCACCTCTCCTGTTCAAGTAGCAATGTTAAAAATCAGCATGAGACTTACTGAAGTACCCAGGCAGCACGGACAGCCTTTAACCTTTTTTGTTATTTAACTCAAGTGTTTTGTAAGAACAAAACATTTAAAATATATCACCTTTTTAAACTGACATAAAAAAAAATGAATACTAGAGGATTAATACTTAAGGTCATGCAGAAATAATGCAGTACACGGAGGCTTCAAGGAGCATGTTAGAGTGAGAGATTAGTATAGAGTTAGGATGAGACAGTACTTGTCATGGATGACGATGGGTCCCTCTCGATGGCTGGTGTCATCTCTGATGATGTTGATGAGCTCAAATGTGTTGCTGATGGGGCTGTCAGGGTTGGGCCAACATGGAGCAGAATACTGACGCACCTCAAGAACATAGTCATCCTGACAGGGGCACAACACAGATACAAGGAGACATTGAAAATAAAAAACAAACAAAACATTTTGAAGTAGACATGTATGTAGAGGAAGGTCTACAAAGAAGAACGGGAGGTTTTCTTTGGTTTTTTTCTTTTTTACTTTTGTAACACAATAAACGTCTTTGCTTCTTACTCTGCTCCTCAAAATAACCAGAACTGTTTTGCCTCTATTTTAGTTTAGGTTCTACCACCACAGGAATGGTTCAACCCAATAATAACTTTATCGGTGTAGGCTGTAACATGTTAGTGTGCTCACTTTCAAGGCCTCCAGGATGAAGTCATGCACCACCAAACACTCCTCATTGGACAGGTACACCTTATCTTCACCTGTAAAGGTCACTGTGAATGTTTCACAGCTGATTGGCTGTTCTTTGCTTGGCCAGTAGATACATTCTGCTTCTTCAGTCTAAAAGGACAGGAAAAAAAACAGCAATGCAGATCTTATGCAACAAGTTGTCTTACTGACATTCAGGATGAAGACTGTTTGCAGCACTACCTCACCTGTGTGTCAGGCAGAGAGATGATGATTTGAGCATTATGGTCCCAGATCATTCTCCAGAAGTCCTGTATGGTGTTGGAGAGAGGATTCTGTGTGATGATGAACTCAGTGCTCCTATGGTAACCCTGGGACAGAGAAGAGCCAGACTCAGATATCTCATCAAGCAAAAGCAAAACCGTGAACTTACAACAGGCACTTACCATAATGTAAGAGGCACTGATGTAGTCTGAGGAGTCTCCGGTAACTGTAGACAGACTTACTCTGGACCTTTCCACTGCAAAAAGAAGCCAAGATGTCTATAAATTCGCAAGGGACTGTGCAAGTCTAGTCTAATACACAACAACATTTGTAGATTATGCTGAATATGTTGGATTTGCCCTCCAAAACAAGTTTTTCACAAAACAGCAGTTGAAGTATTTGACATTCAGAATTTTTTTGGTAGTTTGATATTAATTGTGCTTTGCTCTTATCTGTGATACTCACCAGGCAGGAGGGAGGAACTCCTGTTCTTTTCAGCGTTGGCCTCTTTCAGCGCTACTGAGCAGTCACTCTGCTTGGCACAGCTCTGGCTTATCAGCTGTTATGACAGCGTCATTAGTTATCAGGTGACCTCAACTATTACTAGTCTCTCACAGGCACACATAAGTGCAGGAGTCTTACCTTAAACTGCCCCTCTAGTTGGGTGCTACCAGAGATGCCTGGGGTGAGGAGGTCAGAGACATATGCATGAATCTGATTGGATGGCACTTCTGTCTCACTGCTCAAGATAGCCTCCACCAAGGCATCATGAATGAAGACATACTGCTCCTAGATCCCAGAGGAAGTTAACTATTAATAAAAGGCACAACTTTTACGCACAAATACTCAAATACAGAATTGTGTATATCTTCCAATGTTTACAATATAACAAATGTGTGAAATGCTAAAGCCAGTCACACACTATTGAAGCTACCGGAGATTGAATTTGCATCATATTATACTTTGTATTTGTACACAAAGTCAGAAGCTTTTACCTCTGTCTGCACCAAAAAGTTCCTCTGTGTGCGTATGTGTTTGAGAAAGCCCATTATGTTCACAGTGCCTTCCTCCTTGACTTGCTGTAACATACTGTCCAATACTATGTAGGTGCCCGTTCTTCCCACTCCAGCACTGCACAGAACACACACAAAAGACACAGTTTTATCATGTTTTGCTAAATGCTACACAAACTGATATAAATCTGATCAATTTTACAAATGTACTACATTCACTGGAGTATATCGCACACGAATGAGTAAAAATTATGGATTCTATTGTCTGCACATGTTTTCCTGTAAATCTGCAAATTCAGCTCACCTGCAGTGCACCACCACTGGCCCCATGTCTGGAGACCTGGCCTGAGAGGATTTGCGTACAAAGGAGAGCACAGGGAGGGTATACTCTGGAACACCCATGTCAGGCCACTGGGTGTAATGGTACTGAACCACAGTTCGCTCCTGACTGCGCCCCTTCAGAGAACCCTGGAGTGAGAAAAGACAAACATGGGACCTCACTACAAAAAAACTGGCAGAAAGAAATTTAACCATCTGAGAAGAGTTAGAGAGGAGGGCATATGACTGAAGGGTTGAACTATGATCAGTCTGGCTGATAATGGAACCTGATATTTTTGTGATTGTCAGACCTGTCATTTTGACTGATATGCTTGCCAACAAAAAAAGTGCCTTTTTATGTGATGCATGTGCTCCTCTAACACAGCAACCACCACCTGAAAGGTACTACTTTGTAGTCGGGCTAAATGTCCCGCCTGTATTATCAAGGTGGTTGAAAAGTGGGTTATGATGAAAATGTAGCCGATCATCACATTTTGATGTGAATACATGTGCTTCGAGAAGCATTTTCACTCCTCACCGAGAGGAAACGTAACAGGAACATGCTAAAGTTGAACAACTTACTCAGTAATTTAATTTCACTCATAGTCTCTTACACTCAACAATTTCAGCCAAGAAATTTCTTGTCATTTTAAATCGGCTTAAATCCTTTGATTTGTGATTAAGATAACTGACGCAAATAGTCCTGACTCGTTAATGTAACAAACCTTCTTGATGCTGGTGTTCCTCAGAGTGAAGGTCCTCAGGGTGAAATAGGCCAGAGTCTTGGTGCTCTTCAGAGTGACCAGGAAATTCCCATATTCCTCCTGGTTCTCCAGGGGCCAGTACTGGTCACATTTCCTCTGCCATGTAAAAAATCAGTAATTCATGGATCCTCTTCATAAATCATGTTGCATAAAAACTATGATAGGCAATTATTATCTGAGAGAGAGAGAGAGAGAGAGAGAGAGAGAGAGATTCACAAGCAAGAGAGACAGAAAAACTAGGGTCCTCACTCGTCCTTTCTCCACCAAATTGGTGATCATAACGATCACGCCTACATTCTGTTCCCACACCATCCTCCAGAAATCCTCCAGACTGCTCTTCAGAGGTCCCTGAGCAGCTATGTAGGCTTTTGACCTCTTATAACCCTAACGAGAGACACAGTCACAGTATGTATAAATAGACGATACACAAGCAATTCAAAAGAATATAGACAGAAGTTCAAATAAATTAAGGAAGCAACAAACATCTCTTAATTCCAGGAAGACGCTACAAAATATTAAAAAATATACTAATATCAGACAGCCTTTAATGACCATCTCTACTGACATGCTTTTAGTATTCCTGTTCTTGCCTATTTCAGTATTGTGTGTGATCACACTACAAGACTTCGATGGAGCATCAGACACTATGTTAAGGATTGCAGCACAATGGCAAAAAGCCTAGGTGTGAGCAACTGGCAGTCATGCTTATATGTTGAGTGACAGGTTCCACATAGAAAAGATTATGGATCCAAATGTGCAGACTAACGTAATGAAGTCTGTCCTTGCAAAGGTACCAAAGAACTGTTTGATGACTTTTCTGCCCACGACGATGCATATGCTTCTCTTCACCTTTTTACTTGACATGTTTGAAATTAGTGGGAGTAACCAGACAGTACGTATATATATATATATTTCTAAAATATGTAAATGACAATTGTGCTAGTTAGTTATTTAGTTCAAGTTAAGATTCTGTTTTGATGTGAATTAAAGAAATGATTATGTTTCCTTTTTGTGTTAATTAATCAACTGTGTTAGAAACAACTTCATTAAATTACAATGTACTATCTCAAGGGCAAATTATTCACGGCAGCACTGCAGTGTAGTTTTGATGTTACGATGGTGGATAGTTCTACTTCAAGTAATACAATGAAAGTGAATTTTAGAGCATGAATACACAACATGGGCACTCACATCCACATAGTTTGCATTTATGTAATCTGCAGACTTCCCATCTCTGTCCAGACTGTGTGAGAGTTTCACTCGACTGTGATCATCTGTAACAAAACAGCAGTTACACATCTCTTTCCACAATAGTCCAAAAAAGTGTGTGTTTGTGTGTGTGTGTGTGTGTATGTATGTTTGTATGCGTGTGAGTATGTGTAAGCTTGTAAGTGAGTGTCTCTTACAGGCCAGAATGTTGATGTATCTGTTTTTGCTCTTGTTGTCTGGGTGGTTGGAGCTTTCAGTGGTGATACCCATATCTGCTGTGAATCCCTGGATCTCCTGGAATACAGATTGAAACACACCATCACTCTCAGCACTGCACAGCCACACCAACCATTCTATCTATGTCACCTTAATCCCACAGAGTTATCATGCACAGACCATACAGCCATATCCACAACAATAACAACAACACAAACAAGGAAACAAGACAGGAAACAACTAACGCTAAGACAATTTAAACTAAGACTAAAACAAGGAGGGAGACATGTCTTACCTCATAAGACTCTTTCAAGATCTAATGAGGGGAGTGAGAATGCAGAGAGCACAGCAATGAAACTCCAGCACAGACAGAGAGAGATGCAGAGTGCACATACACAGTCAGCTTCTTCCAAACGTGTGAGAGAGTGAGACTAGGGTCTGGTCAAAGTTTCTCATCATGCTACACACAGGTTTGGAAAGAGCAGTTCTATGTGTGTATAAATATGTGTGTATGTGTGTGTGTGTGTGTGTGTGTGTGTGTGTGCATGTGCATGTGCATGTGCATGTGCGTGCGTGTGTGTGTGTGTGTGTGTGTATTTGGGATTGGCCATGCAGTCCAGCAATTAAAGTGCAAAAACAGAGTCTGTTCTCATGTCACATCGAGCATGCCTGTCAATCTCTCTACACATGCTCCACCAATAGCAAAACAACAGTCACACTTAGATCAGGACCGGTTATTTCACCACACAGACTACAATACACATATATCTCCCTTCATCAAAAGCAGCTTGGCTTCTTTCAACAACTATGATATGTCCTGTATGCTAAGAGAACTTAACAAAGCCAACTGTCCATTAATATTTGAGTAGGTAAAAGATAATCTATGTTTCAATCAGGGATTTCAGTTTTCCATGCAAATGACTAAAAACAAGAGAACATTTGTGACTCATTAACTTAAATCACACATAAATATGTTATATTTGTGATGTAGGCTGTCCTAGCACTGAAAGTGACCTACAATATGCTAATATACTGGTTCTCTGAATTTGCATTTAGTTGCTGTATGAGAAGTGCTTTGTCTTCAGCTTTGTGTTGGTGAATAAGAAATACCTCAAACTCCTTAGAAAACGTGTTGTTGGCGTGTAGGTCTGCCACATGTTTCACAAACTCCTTCACTGGAAGGGCCTCATGATCATCTGAAAGAAAATCACATTGCCACTTTATGCTTGTGTGTGTGTGTGTGTGTGTGTGTGTGTGTGTGTGTGTGTTAAATTGTACATTACCTGTGTTTAAGAGCAGAGGTGTTGATGGAGTAGAGATGATTTTAGGAGATATGTTGTCTTCTACATAGAAATGTGCTGACTGAAAACATCTTCTGCAAAGTACACACACACACACACACACACACACACAACCAAGCACACACACGCACACACACAATATATGAACATAATATATACTAAATGTTCGGGATATTCACTGGCGTTTCAAATTCAGCCTGTTTGTTCATGTATGTGTGTGCGTGTGCGTGCGTGCGTGTGTGTGTGTGTGTAGTGTAGTGTAACAATACCTCCAATAGATGAGGATGCCCACAAGTACCAGTAAACACAGGATAGTGAGAGTGGAAACCACAGCCAGGGGCACCACAGTCCTCATCTCTTTCTCCACTCCTCCCACCATGCCCACACGAGACTCAGGACTGCTGTTACTCGCCTCTGTGTACGACACATACTACTGAGTATAGGTCCCCTACTGGGGAAGCCTGATGGTTGTTCATGTGTCTGCATAGTCAGTGCTATAGTGTGCTTACTGGACTAATTTGGATTCACACATGTCACATTGAACATCAACTGATAAGAGAGGACAAGATAAAAGACATATACATTTTGCCATTGCTGTGTTACAGCAGAAATGTGACTCCAAGGACTAAGATTAAAAAACATAACCCTACTTTATGTAGCCAGTTAACATGTCTGCTGCCACCTGGTGGATAACATCAGATCAAGACCATTTAGTATGATGTGTCATCTTAACATAATACTAATCCACATACCTGCCCTAAACAGACACAGAAAACAAGAGAATGTGATAGTCAGTAAGCAGTAGCTCCGCAAAATACATTTTCCCTGCATATGTTTTACCCACCCACAGACTTTCTATTAGTCAGGTCTGGAACACGCAGTTCTACAGATATACTGGGGTTGAAAGGGGTTTTTGAGACACTTTCTCCAGAGCCTCCGTCTCTCTCAGACATATCAGTCTTCCTGGATGAGAAGTCTAGGCTCTTTGTGGTAAAGCCATCCGCCTCTGGCTCACTCTCAAAGTAAAACGTGGAGGAGAGCCCCTCACTGTCAGCGTTCCTTTCATCCTCTGCCTTTTCTTTCAGTCCAGCTTCTATAAGTGAGACCACTGCCATGTCTGTGTGAGTGGATTCTGTGACCAACCCAGTTTGTTCCTTCTCAAATTCCCGCTCTAATTCCTCCAGAAACATAGGAGAACCTGACCCACTGGACTCTCCCTGGCCATCCAGTGTGAATGAGGGAGTGGACCCCTCCTCTGGGGTCAGGGCTGAATGCAGGGAGGAGGAATCTGGAGATGCCGAGGGGACATTTTGAGTACTGAGCATGGCAACTGTAACAAAGAGGTCTTTCAGTTACATGAAGTCTATCCACTGAAGCAGTCGATGGAAGGGGAAAGGCTTTGAGAACTAAGCAGGCAAGACAGTGAGACTGAAAAAATCAGCCTTTAGGAGCAGAGATAGCTGTAGGTCAATCAGTGACAACCAGGGGGCACCCTCACCCTCAAGTTAGATGATGATAAGATGCAAAATGCTTAGATGAATCTATCCGTATCCCAGAGCAACAAGCAGAGAAAGAGCGGGAGCAACACCACCACCATGTCTTGAAGTCGCAGTAGGAGGCAGGCACACTGGAATAAGCCACTGCAGTTCCCAGAAAGTGAAACAAATACAACAAAATCTCCTGTACGGATTTCTTTATGTTGGAGAGAGGCACAGAAAGGGAACATCTCTCTCTGAATAACCGAGGAACCTCAACACAAGAGCCAAATACGCAACGTGTATGTAGTCCTCAGCTAACCACTACAACTATTCCCATCACCACCATCTATCTACACAAGATTCAGACGTGAAAACACTACATATTATCAACATCATCACCATCATAATCACAGCAGACATTATCTTCATCAATATAATGCATGACAATAGCATTTCCCTCCCCATGAAACAGCTAACACATAACGGGCCAACAGCATCACTATTTAACATCATGAACCAACAACATCAGTACTAAACATTGAGCATGCAAGCTTTAGAGTAATCAGCACAGGGGAAGATTATTCTTTTTAGGGTCTTACCATTTAACAGAGGCTGCGTGGTGTGAAGTCGGATTTTGCTGGAGGTAGATGTTGTGGAAGTAGTGGTTATGGTAGTTGAGGTGGTGCTAGATTTGGTGGTTGTACCTGGTGCCCATTGCATAGGAGGGGCAGAGGTTAAATAACCTAAGGATTTGGAGAGAGGGGTTGTTTCTGCCCTCTTGGAATCACGGTTGTCATTATCCGCTGTGGTCAGCTCCTGGTCACCTGAGGACACCTGATCAGGTTCATCTGGCAAGGTGATAAGATTCTGAAGTTCCTCATTCATGGATACAGTGGTTGTTACACTACTAAGGTTGAGGAAGTCTTCGTAATAGATGTCTGTGACAACCATGTCATTGCGAGGGGTAATTTCCCCCTCCTTTGGCACAAGTCTGCTGATAGACTGTTTTGTGTATGTTTCAGCTTTGTTTTGATCAGGTGACCATGACAACGCAGATTCCTCAGTAATCCTTCGCCGGATCGGTAGTGTTGTGGTTCTGATACCGGGGAAGAGGAAGCCAGGTTGATCAGTCACCATGGTGACAGATATGGAGCTCTTGGAGGAGGAGGAATGTCGGGTGAAGGTACGGCCAGAGGGAGTGTTTAGTTTTTCAACTCTTCTAGTCTTGGGTGAAGTTACCTTAAAGATATCAAATCTGTGTTATCAAGTTGTGTTATGCAGTTGCAGTCTCGAGTTGAATACTCCTAAAATATTTCACTATGAGGTAAATATAGCATTACCTCTTCATAGTCCACAGATTGTGCTAAATCTGGAGATGGATCAGGATCATTTTCTATGGAGAGATTAGATTTGTGTGTCAATATGACACAAAGAAATTAATGTGAATTTTGTCAATAGCTCAAGACCACGGTAAATGTCCATAGTAATTTGTAGTGAACCATCTGATGCAGTTTGCAAGTTCACTGGCTCAGTTCACTGATGCAGTTTGATGCAAGTTCACTCGCTTGGCAAGAGAGTCTTTTCAAGTCTATAATCAATACCTGATTGAAAGTTAACTCCAATACCAGTATAAATACATGCCCCTCAAGACAGACTGTGGAGAGCCCTGCACTGTCTCACATATGTCTATACTTCCAGATCTTTGACTGCAGCGCTCTTACAGGCAGCATGACTGGATGAAGTGGTCTTACCAGGGTCTTCCAGAGGCATGTCCACAATGACCTGGTCACTCATCCGCCCAATAAGTCCATTGGTGCACAGCGCCACCACCTGGACCACATAGCTGCTGTTAGCCAGCAGGTTCTGGATTATAGCCCCCTGAGAAACACATGCAGCAGTTAACAACATGTCATTATCGTCATTATCATTATCAAATAACACTGCCACAAATATGAGGACTGAACCATGATGAGTTAAATTACATTTTTTCACATGATGAAAAGCTTGTTCAGAAAAAAAAAAAAATAACACTGGTTCAGTAACGTATGATGCACCGGTGATCTGCTGTTGTAACTAGTGCTTTATTAAATGTGACTTGTAAAGAAATACACTGTGTGTTCCTGTATTATTACTAAATGACATGCACCAACAAAGAATGTAAATGTGAATAAACAGTTTGTCATATAACCATACTGTACGTCGATTACTTTGTTAATCTTCGCTGATACAAAGACAGACTAAAAGGGCCTACCACATCCTGATCTCCATCTGTGAGATACTGTCGTTTGGGTGAGTCCTTGCCCTGCAGTCTCTGATAGGTGACGGAGTACCTCTCAATGCTGGTGTCATAGACTGCCCGCGGCCTTTCCCATGTCACCACTATACTGGTGTAATTCTGTGGGTCTGCCTGGACATTCTCTGGCTCTGAACTGCACACTACAAACAACACACACAAAGCACAGTGTCTGATAATTATAGTTACATTATACACATACACTTACATTGAGACATGGTTGCTCAGAATTCAGAAACCCATATAGTCAAAAGTCAGGAGGTCTGAATGGAGTGTGATACACAGGATCTATCACAAGCTGGGTGAAAATGCTTGTTATATTGGTAGCCACAGGAACTAGAAGAGAATAAAAGAGATCTTAACTAAGCATCCGTGAAAACAGCCTATTAACATGCCAAAGGACAAAAATACATTCAGCATTCAACACAAAAGGGCACATGTTGACTTACTGATTGGCTTAACATAACCATGCTGCTGTTTTTAGTTTAATTACCCATGTAAAGCAAATAACATTCTCTAGAAATGCCTGTAATCAACATCTTCTCTAGTATCTGCTCCTTCTATCAAAATTTTCCTTGTCGTTCACTCACACCAAGTTTCTGTGTGAAAAAGAGAACAAAAGGAACATGGCCACACTGAGGGGGGAAACACCAAAGTGAGGTTACCTAGCAACACACACTCACTGTTGAGCCTTTAAAAAGCAAAGCGGATGTGTGTCCATGTCAGGAAAAAAAGGGGACAGATGTAAACACTGAACTGAACTTGAGAGAAGTCTGTTCTTTACCTGTGTGTGTGTGTGTGTGTGTATGTGTGTGTGTGTGTGAAAGAGAAGGTTTTCAGTGACTGCTTGGATATTGTAAGGCAGGTGTGTGTATATTACATGTGTGTGTGTGGCTGGGTGGTTGTGTATATGTTGGGGACCTACTGGGAGCAAGCACTTCCTCTGTGCCAGTGTAGGAGGAATAGACTTGGCCTGTGAACTGGTCCTGCTGCTCTCTGAAGTTATTCTGCAGATAGTCCATCAGCATGACATAGCCAGCCTGCTGCATGGTCATCACCTCACAGAACATCTCCAGCTACAGTAAAAGCACACACACACACACACACACACACACACAAACACACACACACACACACACACACACACACACACACACACACACACACACAACAACAACAACATTCATTACGACAACATTCACTTGAATGTTGCTGATTAAAGTACCAGTACTATTACAAAGCACTGCATTTAATCCTTGTATAACTAATCTGTGTTTCAGATAATAGTCATGGACTGGTAAACTTGCAATACTTTATCAGTCATTTAGAGCCATACTTTTTATTGGTAAACCTGCAGTGATTTTACTTCACAGTAAAAAAAAAAACACAGCCTCTTTGTTTTATTATGACAGATAAAAAACAGAGACCTACAGAAAATTCAGAGATATGTAAAGTAATTCCACTGGAATCTTCCACTCATCTATGAAGTGTGGCTAAAAACTGAAAAAGCCCCCCCCCCTCTCTGTGGTATGGGACTTGTTTGTGTTGCATGTGCCTCCCTGCTGTGCTGAAATATTGATGCTGCCCCTGCGTTTGGCTGGGGAGGGTCTGAAGACTTGTCATAAGTGCACTCAGAGCTCTATTCTGGGAGATGGGAAAGAGGGACTTGTATTGGGTGCTGTGTCACACTCCTCTGCCCAAGTTTCTGTCAGAGAGAGGCCCAGGCAGGGAACAGTGAGAGGAGGCTTGCTCAGGCTGAGTGTTTGCGTGTGTGTGTGTGTGTGTGTGTGTGTGTGTGTGTGTAATTATGGGCTTAACTGTCAAACAACAGACACTATCTCACCTGTGAGTCTGAGATGGACACAGTGTTTTTAAACACAATCCACTCCACAATCTCAGTACACGGAGGCGTGGTCAGAGAGCCGTTGTAGATGTAGTACTTGTCTGAAAAATCTGGCAAGAGGCCCCGCAAGGAGAACGACTCGACAGTGCTGCTTTTGCCTTTAAGTGAAGGAAAAGAGTTTCAACTCAAAAACTCCATCAAAAACATTGTAATATATAAATACAAACAAGTTGAGTAAATTACCCACCAAAACGGCTCACTCTGTTGATAGCACCCAAAATTGCAGCATAGTTCTCATTGTCCTCAAAACTGACCTATGGAAGAAAAGAACACGAGTTTAAAGTCATTATTTTATGATTATCACAATTATACTTGTTCTACTGCATTATCTCTGTATGCAAGCATCAGTTACCCTGGTAAAATGGTAACTAGCACACCTGATTAATACTGTCAGAAGTGCACATTGATTATTCCTGAGAATGTAAAAAGCTTGGTCCAGCTGTAGGGGTTTGTGTGTGTGTGTGTGTGTGTGTGTGTGTGTTTCAGGTAAAGCTATCTTACTGGGGCTTGCAGCCTGACTGCACACTCACAGTGTGGGGAACAGAGACAGTGGAGGGCACAAAATGCTGTTCCCCACTAAGTCAACAAAGTTTCTCTAAAGTATATTGTTATTATTGGTAAACCTAAAAGTGTCAAAATATTTCTTTGTTTATGGTTGGGGTTAGGGTTAGGGATGGGTTAGGGATAGGTTAGTATTCTTGTATGTAGTATGAATACAAACTTGTGTGTGTGTCTGTGTACAAGCAAATTTTCACCTCAAAAAGAACAGCCAGCGCTGCAATCCTCCCTCCAGCACCAACAGCATCATCTATGGACTTAAACCCCTCATCATTATAGCAGTAGATCTGCATCTGTGTGCAAGAGCAAAGAACATCATCTGAGGACACAACTGTACTCAGGAATGAACTCCTGCCTTTGGTAGTTTATTTAATTAAAATGTTAATAAATAAAACCCTAATAGTGGTCGGTTTGATGGTCAAATGCACTGCACCTTGTTTCACAGAATAGTATTTTACTATAAACCACTTACAGCAAGCTGGGTACGAATAGTTGAGGTGCTTATATCCACACTCCATTTACTAATTCAGAACAATAGGGAAAGATACCACAGACACCTCTTCTTTTTTCCCTTTTTTTATTTGCCCATTTAATTCATTCATTCATGCATTAGTAACTACTTAATAACTACTCAGTTGTATTCTTATTATATTGTATTGTGTCTTTAGTACCTCCAGAGGGAACTTGTTGCCATTCAGGCTGTGCTCAGAGCCGTCTGAGGATGCGTTGCAGCGACCCCAATGAAAAATGATCTTGGCCACCTTAAACCTGGAGCTCAGCCCTCCTCCACTCACATAGTACTCCCCGCTCAAGCTTATAACCACTGAGATGACAACACACACACACACACAAACACACACACCAGACAATGACGCTGGTGTTAATCACTCATACATCTGGTACACAGCGAGCTGGAGAATATGCACCTTCCAGGTTGATTGATCTCCTTACACACTGAGGATTTTGGTAAAGGTGTAATAGAACTCTGGTTTCACACATGCACTCATACAAACAGAAAACATGTTCCAGTGAGGACAAGGAGCCTCCATTCGCACTAATACATAAAGGCTGATGACAGACAGATCAGAGATATCATTCTATGGCTGAGTCTTTTTCTATCAGCATGTAAAAAAGCTTTTATAATCCCAAATATCACATACATTTTCATAAGAACAGCAGGATTTACATTAGAAGGATACCATCTTAGATTGATTTAATTTTGTCTTGGTTAGAGTTAGATCTAACACTCTTTGGCACAGAAATACAAAATTCATCTAACCAGTTCCTCTTCAATTCTCTGTGAATTGCCAATCATAGAGTATGGTAATAGCATTATTCAGATATTAACACAACCACAACCCTGACATAACATCATTCACTCGTCTCTCTCCAGGCTTCAAACACTGAGACTCATATATATTAACATACGCTGATTAATATGCATTTGGAATACGCCAGCCATTAAGTATGATATACTCGGGGCTGTATATATTTTAATTAGAGCAGTCAACATGAATTGTGAAAAACAGTCCTGTTCCAGCAGTTGTTAGTGTTACATCTGTTTATACCCTCAAATTTGGAATCGCAGGTTTGAATAAAAGGAGAGCTCACGCAGACTCTGCAGAATGTTCTGATGGTATTGGTATTATTTTGACATACTCAGGCCTTCAGTAGCGAACAAAAGGAGACAGGAAAAGGAGTATATTGTATAGTATACCACTGATCATTTGGTTCCCTTAAATGAATTAGGATCTGTTCATACCTGCTCATCTTTTAAATACAGGCACTGCAATGATCAGCAATGAAAATAAACTAACATGACCTTCACAAACATGGGGATTCAAATCTCCACTCATACTAACACATAAAGAAGATCACTCTAAATGTTCACATACCCATGGACATTATAAGGATCATAATGACGGAAGGTGGGATATCTGACCTGTTTTCCCATCGTTCTTGATGGTGGTGGACTCTGGGGTGAGCTGGTCCCAGCCCTCCAGCAGCAGATTCTGAAAGTGGACGTCGACCTGAGTGAAGTCCTCATCTATGTCAATGGGCGACTGCCTGGCATTGTTGCAGGCAGGATACTTTTTGGCCCAGTGCTGCTGGTTTAAAGTCCCTGAAGAGAAAGATAAGCAGAGCAATACTGCTGAGAATCCATACAACACAACAGATCCAGTGACCTCTCCAATTACACAGAGGGAAAGCTCTTGTTCTTAAATGTCACAATTTTGTTTATGTTCTGTAAAAAACAAAAGAGGGAAAGGGGACAGAGGAGGAATACTGGTCAGACAAGATCATAATCTGTTTGGAGTACATATTAAGAAATGATTGTAGAATCATCTCACTACGACACAGAATGCAGACATCTCCTTTGTACTCTTAGGTGTTCAGACATACTCTGTGAGATGTAAAAATGTAAACTTTGAACAAAGTGACAGTACAGAGAATGAGTCAACCTGACATCACATTGGTTCAGCATAGCATGATGTCATGGGTTGGGTGGAAAAGCATCATTCACGGTTTAACAAATACATCAGTATCCACTAGCTTCACACACGCATACATATGCAACATAAGCACACAAATTCACAAACATACATATACACACAAACACATACACATGCACACACTGCTGACTATAAGTATGCCTTGAGGCCTCTTCCCTAAAAAGACAAGACACAGAATGTCATTTCACATCATCTTTTGATCAGAGCCAGAAAAATTAGTATGTCAAAGACCAGAACGACTTCACTGGCATCTCCACCATTGTGTCATAACTCTCCTCATCTACACACCACACTAAAAATACATCTGCTAGTAACTGATAGTTGCAAAGAAGACAAGTTCATATCTATAATAACAGTTGACTAAGGTCACAGCCAATCATTTTTAGGTCCAGCACTGCAACTGACTGAGCAAATCTAGGACTTAATGGGATATGTGTCTGATTGGTAACCACCTACAAGGCTAGTCCTGTGTGTCTCCAGAAGTGGAAAGAGCACGGCGTATGATATGAAATAAAATGCTGTGAGCTGAGGTGGTCACCATGCTGATGGTGCTTTAATAGATAGGCTGTCAGGAGGCTGTGGAGTCACAAGGGACTCACAGGGGAGTCACAGGGGAGTCACAGCTGCCCACAGTCATTACATCTAGAGGCAATGAGATATTGCTACTATGGACACATGTCATTGATGTCATGGTAATAAAACAAATGGAGAGGTTTGGAAGGAGAAAAAACATAATAAAATTAAATGTTTTTGTTTTTGGGGTTTTTTTTTAATGAGAGTGCTGATTTTTTTTTATTATTATTATTATTTCAATCAAAATGTGAACATTTTTTGAAGAACACTTCAGGTAAGTAAAACCACTGGTTACATTTTTACTTGGACAACACTGACATGGGTAGAACATGGTGTATTGTAGTCTTTGGAGGCATAGGGTGACATACGGTGCATGAGAATGAACTAAGCAAGATGACAGTCACAACCTGTCATTATGATTAGGCCTTCCCTCCAGTGACAGCCCGACAGGCATCACTCAACCTGATTACACAGTAAACTGGCGGCATCATCATCTTGGCCTCACCTCAAGCTCAAATCACAATAGAGTAGGGAACTAGAGCATAAAAGCTGTGTGCGAAAAAAACAAGGCTACAGTAAATAAAAGGAGCAGCTGTCAACAGCTGAAACAAAAGCTGCTCTTGTTGAGCGTCCATATCGCACCCTTGTTACTGTGTTTTCTCAAACCTCAGGAGATGGTGACTGCTCATCAAGACACAATCAAACAGTCTGCCATGGGATTCCCACACAATATTTTCTTTTTTCTTTTTTTTTGGCTGTCATCGCTATATAAATGAAAATAAGAAATCAAAAATTGGTGTTCCTCTTAGATAGATGAATACTAACTGATAAGCCATGGTTCTGGCAATGCTCTTCTTGCACTAGAAAAAGTATGCTATTCTATTGTAAGTATAGTGATCCACTACATTAAAACCATGTCAGAGACCAGAATGAGGTGCCTACAGAGACTAGAGTTACATATAGGGGAGAGGAGTGAGAGAGTTGATTGGCTGTAGTGTAGCCAAGGCTTATCAGAGCGTGACACTGACAGAGGGGCTATAGTATCAGCAGATGGAGAGAAAAACGACTGAGCCAGACAAGTTTTGGATAATAAGCTAGAGTCACTGGAGACTGGACTTGGTGCACACCACTACAGCATTAAACTTGCTGATACAACATATTTCCTGAAATGGTTTGATATGCACACGGACACAATACCGTGGGAAAAATGCCGCTGTTAACACGTGATATAAAGATAACTCTGACCCACTGAACATACTAGCAAAGTTTCACTGTGCAATTTTAAATCTATTAGCCAGTTTTCTCTAAATCGGAAGGCTTTTCATTAATAGCCCAAAACATGATTGAAAAGGAGCTTCAAAACACAGCCAACTCAAATGGGTACCGTGTTACTCCAGTGCGTGAGCAAATTAGCATTTAAGCTTGGGGACTTTTGTTTTTGGGAGGGACGTGCTCTTTCACTGCAACAACTTGTGTGGAAACAGAAGAACACATATCGTTCCCTTTCCCCTTTCTCTCTATTTCAATATGTCTGTGCCAAGCTTCACAATGAAGTTTGCTCTTTCATATGTTAATTCACTTACTCACGACCCAGTGCACCTCCTCTGACAGCCCTCTCTTCAGTCTCACTAAAGTAGTCAGAAAAACAGCCTTTTTCCACAAACAAACAGTTACACCCACCATCTCAGAACAGAAATTTAGCCCTTGTTCGATTCAGTGTCCACGACTGTATCTATGGGACAGTATTTCCTCAGCACAGGTTAAAGCAAAAAAAAAAAAACGGCACTACTGGCCTAAAGAGTGAATGAAACAAACTATAAACATGAAATGCATTTGAAGTGTTCATATTCAAGCATACATGCTTCTAAAAAGTTACAGTAAGTATACTTTTAACCAATATCCCCAATGACATTTTTGAATTGAAAATATGGTAAAATGGGGGAGGAAAAAATTTGAGGCATCTATTGTAAGGTTTGATTTATTGTTTATTGTTTTGTTCTGTATTGTATAGACTCAGAAAGGCAATGTGTGGTTCTATCCTGCCCTTTTTATGTGACCAGTTTCCCAGCATTCAGTTTACTATGACACTGTAGAGCAGGCACTGGACTGGGGAAATTAAGCTACTCTGCCTTACTCATACTGTCACAAATATATACAGTTTATATCATCTTTCCCCCTAAGCGATTAAATGCTTCTGCAAGCACCTGCTCTTAATAGGAAGGTATAAACAGTTTGTCCTTTCACGTTAAAAGTAGAAAACATACAGGGCAGTGATTAACAAACAGACAAACTATGAGAGCATCATTTCACAACACATTCCAT